>NC_089877.1:9627500-9927500 GCF_040182565.1 Anser cygnoides | reverse complement strand
GCTCTCTTCAGCGTGGTCTAGGTTAAAACCTAGGTTAGGTTAAAGGCCTCAGACAGCAATGGTCCTTTAAAATGTGATAATACTGAATATATATCTGATTCCACTAAAGTTTGAATCGGGATATTAACACTGTCATTGGTGTTTTCAGTTTTTCTATGGGGCCCTGATAGATAACTTCTTAAGAGAAAGAAGTTAAAATGTTTGTTTGTTTGTTTGTTTGTTACTAAAAGAGTTTGTTCATTCGAATATATCCTATAGTAATAATTAACGAGAACTGCCCCTGTAAGCTAGGCTGCCGTATACGTGTGCTAAGTAATTGCATCGGGTTGACATGGCAAGGGTGCAGGACAGCAGAAATGAGGATGTCCCACAACAAACACTGAAATGCCCATTTAGACAAAATGTCTGAAAGCAGTAGGTTACAAATCAGGAAAGTTTCTTAAAAGCAGTAAAAAGCTTTAAAAGGCAGAAACTCCCGATAAAGTTTGTTCACTCATAGTGAACATCTTCCATCTCCTGAAGTAGTGGTTTCCAGAGTGCCTCTGCTCCTTTTTTTTCCCCTCGTTTGTGTGACAGCTGTGACTGCTGAACTGCTGGAGAGAACAGCACGCTGACACAGGCAGTCAGAACCAGAGGATGCAGACTCCAGGTCTGTGCTTTGTTTTTCAGTCCTTGTTTATTTTGCCATGTGGCTCATAACAGTGCAACCTTCCAGAATTTTAATTTCAGTGTTTCAGCTGGTTGTTAGTTGCTTTGCTTCAGCGATTTGTGGCTTTGGCAATTTCAGAGCTGTAATTGCTAGCAGAGTTAAGCCGTGCACTTTGAGAAGCACAAATACAACAGCTTGCAGGCAAGCTTGTGCACTGCGGGCATCCACACTGCCTGTGGCTGCAGTGCTACCTAAATACAGGCATGTATACATACAGTCCTCTAGCTTGTATGCATGTGTCAGTGGTGCCTGAGTTCATCAGACATGTATAAAATACATTTTCTGAAATGGTGATGTCTTCTTTCCTAAAAGATTTGTATTTTTTGCAGATGGTGGCAATTGTGCCAGTGAAATATTTTTTTTTTCTTCCCTGTCATTTAGTTTCACTGCAGATCAGTTTCAGTAACTATCTTGCATGTCTTTCTTCTCTGGGAAAAAGACAGAACTTTCTGATGAAGCTTTTTCTAAAAGTAACCATCCATTCCTGGAAACTCTCAGACCAGTTATTTCTGAGACACATTTTCAACAGGGATATAAAGTTATTGTCTTTTGAGAAAGGTTGTTAGAAACAGATGTCTACTAGGTTGCTTTTTTTTCCCAATTTATATAAAAGAGAAAAATTTTTGAGTGCATTATACCACATGACTCCAAGTAATTACCAGTGTTTGATTTTTTTTTTTTTTACATTGAGTATCCATTACTGTGGGTCTAAAATGGAAGGGAAAATAACTCTGACTAAATTCAATAGTTTTAATCAGAAAAAAAATCCAGATTTTCCAATCCATTCACTTTTAGAGTGCTAAATACTTAAAATACATATATATATATATATTTGTTTTACTCTGAAAACAAGTATATGAATGAAAAATGTCATTCTCTTTCATTTATTCCCCAGTAAAAGATTCTAAGCTTGCCAATTAATATTTTCTGTAGCACAACGTAAACGCTGAATAATCAAATCCAAGTGTTTGTCGATGAGTGCACGCTGTCTACAGAAATTGGGCAAAGGCCATCTTCTCATTTTGTGCAGACTTCTGATGTACAGTCTTTCTGTGGCTAACCTGGTATGATCAAGAAATTGTATTTATTTATTTATGTATTTTCCCTAAAATTATTATTCTGAAGTTGGAAGATGTGATGACTGCTTCTTTCAAAAGCAGGTCATTCTTCCCACTTTGAAAAGCACCTAGATCTGGGTTTTTAGTAATCGTAGTGCAGTTGGTCAATAAAGATGTGAAATAACTCTACAAGACCTTTGTTTTTATCCCTTGGGAATCATCCAGCTACACAGAGATTTTTAATATGGCAACTGCATCTGTGCTGCGCGGGTGAGAACTAAGGCTGTCCAAACACTAATGACTCGCTGCTATCTTTCTTGCTCTCTCAGGTTTTAGAGCTTATGTTCTTAAATTTCTGCCGGAGTACAATGGAAACTATATTAACTGTGGTTACATCGTGGAAAACATGCTATACTGACACGATAAAATAATAAGGAACATGAGCGGGATCAGTTACCACCAAGAAATACTGGCAAGGAGCTCGATCCTTGCTTAGTGCAGTTTTTTGATAGATTCTCAAGCTGTAGGGGGGTGTGTGGATAAAAATGGAAATAATGTTCATGGTGTTCAGTGTATGGAAGAATAACATTTTCTGTGAAGCACACAATCATTCTTTGTAATATTGTTAAGTAGAAGAACGTGAATATCTTAGCATCACAGGATCTTTTTTAGTTTTATGATGTATGCTTTCCTGTCCCTTTCCCAAAGAACTGTGAACCTGCTAATTTGTCAAATTGTAAATATTGGACAGTGTATAACTTTTTCATGTGGGGCTGAGGAGAAGGAAATCTTCATAAATATTGCTGCTTTTAGTGTTGACTTGTCTCTCTCCTCCTCCTGTTGAAATTACTAGAGTTGTACTTAAGTCGCTGTGATGGTCTCTGGGACCCATCAGGAAAGGAAGTCCTTCATTGTTTTTCAGGCATATATGCATCATTTAAAAGTAGTTCATGCCCATGTCAGACATAAGTGATAGAAATTAGACCCAAGATCCAAGATCTGTTGCAGCTACCAGAAGGGTTAGAACTAGCACCAATATATTTGAGTTAAACCCTATGATATCTCTGGGGGGGGAAAAAAAAAGTAGTGTATAAAGTGTAAATATTAAAAAGACTGTACAAAACTCTATGCTAAAAGTCATTATATGAAAGTTGCCATATAACCTACTCTTTTCAATTCATTAAATGTACCTGATAAAAACAATCATCTGGCAGTCAGCTGTAGAAAGCCAATGCGACTGTCAGCCAATTTCCCCTTTGGTAATAGTAAATGCGTTTATTATGCACACTGCGTCGAGCTGATACTTAAATCATGCAAGTTTCTCCCTATTTTCTGTGGCTTTATCGCTGCAAATGAATCACTTTATTTTAGTGTGGCTCTAAAAACTTTTTCCACTTGCTTCTGTTGATGGAAATTATTCCTTTCTAATATTTTGAAAGGTTTGGGCAGTGCTGTGAAGGCATTGGTTTGTTGTATGCTCTAAATACGCAAGTTTGTTTTCGCATGGATTGATTTTCATCATTTTCTTCAGGATATTTAGTATTAAATGCAGTGGTCGTATTCATGTTCTTAGAATAAAGTATTTGATACTTGCACATGAAATTTGCATGAATATGCCAAAAAGATGTGGCCTACGTAAAAGATAATCAGAGTAGCTGTGACAGTTTACCATCAAGGTAGAATGATTTCGCGAAGCTCTGTGCTTTATGCAGTGCTGTTCCTTGCTCTCATCACTGACTGTGATGGAGCGGAAGAGCTGCGTTGAATTTGCTGATGGCACCAACCAGGGACCAACTCTAGGAGTGTTGAAGGATGAGGGTTGCAGCTCTAAATGACCCTCACAGATAGGAGAAATGGTAAAAATGTTTAAAAAATGCTTTAATGTGCTGAGCAACTAGTTCACCTAGCCTACTTCTCAGTCTCCAGCAGCAATATAACAAAAGCACCCGAGCCCAGCTGCCCTCCCCAGTCCATTTCCTTCATATTACTGAAGCATCCGCTGTCTTTGTGCCAGGGTTTGCTGTAAGGTGCTGCAGCTTGGCAGGTGTCGGAGTGCAAGGTAGGGAAATAACCACCTGTCTGGGGTTGGTACTGCTCGTAGACCAAGTGCTGCCTGTGCTGGCAGAGGGGCTTGAGATCAGGGCAGCCCAAAGGGAAACCTAGCCTGCATCAGGGATGAAGTAGCCCTTCTGCTCCATTTAACAGAGTAAGGCTTCCATAGCGAGGTACCAGTATAGGGCACTGGGCGTCAAGAAAGGCTGCAAAGACAGCGTGCTCATTTGGAAAGCTCTGTAAATGGTCAGGGGTCTAGAGACATCTAAGAAATCAAGGACTGCGGAGAGAGAGAAGAGTGAAAGAACCGTTTGTTTTCCATGTTCACGGTGGGTATGTCAATATACTGCATGTGTACGTATAAGAAAATATTTTCAGAATAGGTGAAAATTTGAGTTCAGACAGACTATTAACAGTTTCAAATTAAATGGAAGATTTTAAGTGAGGGCATATTTTTTATAGCAATAACTTTACAAGCTGCACTAGATTTATATATATATTTTTGTCCCAGATACCAGCTGCTGCTGCATTCCATACATTTCCCAAGGATTAGTAAAAACTTGGAGCTGTACACAATGCGTTTTCAGCTTTTGGCATATTTACCACAGTGTCATTACACAGTACAGTGGGAAATGTCAGGGGGAAAGGTTACTCCTGCAGTAGCTCAAAGACTAAGCTCTTGGCTGCAATAATATGCCACTGAAGGGCTGGGAACTTGGAGCCTTTCTTTTCTGAAACATGAGGTAGGATTTATAACATGCACTGTGTAAGCATTCATGTACCAGGCTGCACCTTTTAAAAAGCAAAACAATAAACCACTGAGGATGCTGGCTGCACTTGTCACTGGAAGTGAATTCATTTGAGAGAACTGGAACTTGGAGGACAGAGTTGATAGCCTTGCCAAGGCAGGATTTGACTAAATTTACCACTTTTAAACTATTTTTTTAATTTATTTTAAAATACAAAGTAGCCAAAAAAAAAAAAAAAAAGCCTAAGAAGCAATTTTACTTGAACCATTTCTCAGTTTTGGTAGCTGCCTGTGGAGTATCAGTGAACAGTTCTGTCTCCTGGAAATTTTGCTACATCCACATCCGAGCAGTGCTGTGGAGGTTAAACATCTGTTTGCTCAGCAGACAGTGTTGAGTCCTGAATGCGGTGCGGAGTCTGGGAAAGGATAAACTCCCAGTACCTTGGTGGGATGCACATGGCTGATTTGCTGTGCAGGTTATTTACGGGAGCATTTTGTGTTTAGCGTTTGTCTCCCTCAGCTCCTTAGAGTTGGAGATGGGAGGCCAGGCGAGCGCCTCCACTGCGGGGGTCTGGTGGGGAGGAAGACCAGGTGAGTTGTTGCTCCTTGAACATTGCCTGCAGTTTAGCTGTAAGGCTTGGCAGGTGTGTTATACTGAAATCAAGGGCGGTCCTGGACAGGTATACTGAGTAAGTACTGTCTTGCACTGCCACACCGTGCCTTGGGTTGTGCATTAAATCCACAGTACCAACAAAGTCTCACTTTGTTGCTGCTGAGCTGTTGGCTGGCTTTGATTTGTCTGCTTGAATCTGGAAACTATTATTCCAGGTGCTCAGCTTCAGGAAAAGCAGGTGGTTGCAACAAACAACAGAAAGAGCCCAAAACCCAACACTACAGCCCGTGTCCATTGACTGCAAAAGGAGCATCCCATCTGAGGTGGAACTTCTAGCAAGCACGGTGACAGCTGAGAATTTGAGCAGAACTCTACAGTTCATGTTCTCGGAGAAGCCTGGAGCACTTGGAGCTGCAGTTAAATTCCAGGCTCCATATGTGTTTTCCAAAGTGGGAAAAAAATCTATTGGTATATTCTGTGAAATAGTAATATCCCTTTTATTTTATGTAAGGAAGATTAGGGAAATATTTATTCACGAGACCAGGAAGGAAAAGTTGCAAGTTAAATACCCCATTAGTTTGCACATGGTTGTTTTACCTGCACAAACGCTGAAACTGAAATCTGTCTTTCAAAGGGTATTCGTGGCGGTTCACACAGCATAGCTACAGCTATTTTAATTTTATAACCTTTAATAGAGAAAAAGGAAAACATTTATATTTTATTTTTTCCCAATCTTTCAAATGTGTGAAAGGATGTATATTGACTTAAACACACTGGAGCAGTGAGTAGACAGCCACGGAGTGGTCTCACTAAGGAATTTAATGAGGTGAGATTCTGTGTCTCCTCAAGGATTGCACTTTCTTCATTTTGTGGACATGTTGTGAAATTCAACAGCTTGTCAATCATACCGCAGCTTCTTTGAAACACGGGATAGGGTATAAAAGATGGTCTATGTGAGTGGCTTATATTTGGGTATGTGTGTTGTGTTTGTTGGACAGCCTCTAACTAGCTGAGCCAGAGGAGTAAGGAATACACGTGGCTGGAAATTTGCAGACTTTGCAACTGCTGAAAATGTAACTCTGTGGTGTCGGGGTTCACTTTTTTTATGAGCACGTGGCGTTTTGTGCTTGCTACCTGTATCTAGAGAGAGAGAATTAAAAAAAAATAAAATTGCCTTTTACATTTCTTTGAAGTGCAGCGTGTCCCTCAGCACCAGGCAGAAAGCTGCTGCTTGGGGGGCACAGTGGGTGCTGGCAGCCCTGCAGTAAGGAGGGATGTAAGTGATGCAGCCTCCTTTTTTCAAATGCTCTTGGTCTCATCTCTGGCGTGTAATCTTCACAGTCGATGGTTGGACAACTTAACTGAACGTTAGCTAAAATACCAAGTGAATTGGGTGTGATTTAAAGAAGACGAGGTGGTTGTTAAACAAATAGCTGCCGATGCCAGCAGAGCCAGGCCGGCCGGCTGAAATCAGAGCAGAGGGCAGCGTGCCGGCCGGGGGGGCGTGCAGCGGTTCCAGGGCCGTGTACGCTTGCTGCCCGGTGATAAAATGAGTTTTTTCCTCCTGCATGAGAAGCGAATGCAGCGTGTGGCCACGTCGGGCAGCGCAGAGGCAGCAGCAGCACGGAGCAGCCCAGAGGTCCATCTAGCGGCGTGCAGGAGGGAAGGCGGCGCGGCACACGGAGCTCTGCACCGGGGGCTCCCGGGTTCAGCACCTTCTGCCCTGCCCACGCTGAGCCAGGTAGCTCGGGTGACTGGCACTGGTCCCTGGGCGGAGTGCTTTCACCCCGGAGATACACAGAGATGCAAGATTTCACTGCTCGCGTCTCAGCACAAGACAAGCGCAGACGGCTGCTGCTCAGAGAGGAGAAAGGGAGAAGAGTTTGCAGTCTGGTTATGCGGTTAGAAGCGCCTCGGTGTCTTCAGGGGCTGTGTCCTTTTGTTTTCAGCTCCCAGCTCCAGGGTGCTGCCACCGAACTATGAACAGCTGCTGCCAGGGAGGTACCCCAGTCCCCCTGCGTGGCTTACGCTTCCTCTGCAGTCCGCAGCAGATTTTGCTCGGTCTCCAGGCCCCGCACCACCCGCTTCCCACGTCACATCCCTCGGTTTTTCCCAGGTAGTGCACATCTTCCTCCTCCCTGACAGGTGCTCCCATTGTTCATGTTGCATGTTTCCTCCTCTGCTGCCTGGGAGAGAGCCTGTAGTGGAGAATTCACCCAAGCATATTTCTGACGTTGCCTGTCACCAAAATCAGAAGAATTAGTTCCTTTGCTGGATTTTTTTTTCTCAAAAACAGGCAGAAAATATGCTTCTTTGCTCAATTTTGTTCTCTGAAATGGCTGACCCTTTTGATTGATTGTTCTCCCTATAAACTCAATATAAGAAAAACTTTAGCATAAAAAGAAATCTGCCCAAAAGGTTGCATTTTGCTGAAGTTGTAAGCAATTAAAAACAGTTTACAGCAGAAAAGCAGATTTCTGAGGAAATCTCGGTACCGCTTACTATTAACCAGTCTTTCAGTGTTGTAGCTGTGGATATGTATGGTGTGTCTGCAGGTTATCATGAATATGCATAGATGGGTAAATACACGGGAGAAAACAGTTGCCTATGATGCTTTCTAGCAAGGCCATTTCATAGGAGTTACATCTTGACCTAAGATTTAGTTACTCTAGCAAACCTGTAGTCATTTCAGATTTAATCTAACGATGTTTACAAACTCGATTTATGTCAATATAACCAAGACCGTGGCAGCTTGCTTTAAGGTGTGCGGGCAACCATTTCACGTGGCTTCAATCCTGTCCTGTTTTAAACACTAAATAAATAAGCAAACAAAAGACCAGGGTGGGTTCAGCGGCCCACACCGAGCAGTGCAGTAGCACATTATTCTCTGCAGTCATTCCAACTGTGGAAGAAAATCGCCAGTAGCTGTAAAGTAGGAAATGTGACGCACAGTTGTGGAGCTCAGTGCCCTGTGCCAGTAGCACAGACAAATTAAATTAAAGTTAACTGCATTAACGACAGCCAGGCTCCAGAAAGTGTCCTGGTGAGAAGCCGCGCTTTGGGCTCCGTGATTCATTTCCTGCCTTTTCACTTTCTGTCGACGTTGCCATTCCCTTGAGTTCTTGGCTAAATGCACTGGAGCCATTAAACTTTAGGTGATATCTATTTCAGTTTTGTCTAGCAAAAGTGGTCCTGGCAGGAATAATCTGAGAAAACAAAAAAAAAACTTTTTAAAAATTATTTTAACAAAGTGGTCTTGGCGTAAGAATATTGAGGGCAAGTCAAGATAGTCATAGAGTTTAGTGGTTCTTGTGTGTTTTTGTCTGCACTAATGAGCTGCTACAGCACTGCCTGCTGTTGAAGAAAATGAATTTGATTTTGCAGATGTCTATGAAAATCTTAAAATATACTTGGCTAGCCAAATTTGACTGGTTTCAACAGAATGGCAAATGTCCTAAGAAGTGAATGACTTTCCAAATTTGACACTTGAAAGAATGAAAACATTAAAACTTCTCAGCTAAGCCAATGTAGGAATTTTGGCATGGCCACGCTGCTTATTTTTCACTGGTCCATTGGGTTTTGGACCATTTTTGTTGTTGCTGTTGAAGCTCTCCCAAAATATTTCAGGCAGGTATTGCTATGGAAGCCCTCATCTGAAATGGCTGCAGTTTACCAAAGTTACAGTAAGTGAAACGCTCCGAGAGAAGCGTGAGGTGGCTGCAGAGACAGAGCCCTCCGCCAGCTGTGCTCTGGGTGGGGAATGTTTCAGGGGCACGAGTAAGGGAAGCTGAAAACACCGCCCCTGGTCATTCTACCAGCTTCCTCGGGGCTCTGCCAGAACTTCTGATTAGAAAGCATCTCAGCCGAACGTATTCTGTATGCCCGAAGCCTGGTTTTGAGCTGTATAGGTATGACTTGGGGTCTTACTATGAAAAGATGAAGGAAAAAAAATCCATTGTTCCCCAGAGGGAGGCGCAGATACCTCCAGCTGCACCGGCAGATGGCAGTTTGGCACTTGTCCGTGCACGGAGAGCTATCATTCTGTTCTGTATGCATTTCTTTGTCCATTAAAATAAAATGGCCGTGGTTTCACAAAGGGCAACCTTGTGCTAAGAGTTAAAAATCAGATCCAGCACAGAAAACAGTTAGTTCCTCCTTTGCACAATGCACAGCTCTTATTAAAAATTATTGCAAACGTGGATCTAGTATTCTTTATCCTGGTACACACAGAATTTTTGAACATTTGTGGTCTTCTTTCCATCAGAACGGATGGTGTTATTTTCCATAAAGAAAACTTTGGCTGATGTTGGTCGTGTTCAGCAGTGCTGCTGCTCTGTGACCTACGGGTGGAAGTCCAGCAAGTCAAACACCACCCTGGTGTTTCTGCTTATGATCACCTCGCATTTTTCTAGTTAAGCAGCTGCAGATAGTTTTCTTCAGGGTACACGAGAGGGCTCCTGCAGTGATCAGAAGGGTGGCTGTGTGAGTCTTGGGTGCAGAGAGCTTGTGAAACGTTCAGACGGGGGAAGGACCAGAGCTCCGTGGTGGCCACGGGACAGCAGCTTCTCCCTGGAGAGCCAGGGATGTGTGCTTCGGTCACACAGGCTGCAAGTCCTGCTCCTTCCTGCGGTGCAGCTGCCGGTTTTCAGGTCTGGTGGTGAGCTCCATGCAGTGAAGCAGACTTAGTTCCTTGTATTAAGCAGCAAGAAAATATTAAATGATAAATCAGTACAAGCAATAGCAGCATTCCTAGGGAGAAGGCATCAGAAAACAAAATAGAGAAGGAGGCATTATCAGCATTGGGATGTTCTGGAGAAAATAATTGAAATTACATACCTCATTATTTTATTTGTTAGAAAATCCCATTCCCAATGAAGTCAGCAGGGAAAAAGCACAACAGAGATACAACTCCAGCATAAGGTTATGAATAATTTGAATAATTATTCCCTACTCATGTTTTAAAAACCTGTTTTTTATACCCATCAGCCACTGGGAATTTTGCAAGTAAAAGAGTAGAAAATAATTTGTTGAATTTCAAATATAAGCTCTTCCAAATTGGCCGTTTTTGGGAACAGACACACATGCTGAGTTGCAGAAAGGCTGAATGATTTTCTCAACCTTAACCTGGGAATGAATAATATTTTACATGAGAAAAAACTAAATGTTTTTCTGACTGTATTTTGACTACATGTGCGCTACAAACTGCACGACAGCAGCACAGATCCCAAAAGAACCCAGACCAAGGGAGGCAGACTGACAGCCCGGGGAGCTGCTGGGGTGCCCTGAGCGCAATGGGGCAGCCAGAGCAGGGAATGGGGAGCGCTGCGGGGCAGTGGAGGCACAGAGTCAGAGAATGACTGTCACAGCCCCGAAACGCCGGGCTCGGGGGCTGCCATCAGTCACCCCGGGGCTCCCAAAAAATCTGAACATTTGACCTGGAGTAAACCCGGGGGCTAATTGGTTGACCTCAGATGACCCTGAGGGCTAATTGGTTGACCTCAGATGACCCTGGGGCTATCAAAAATCTGGACGTTTGACCTGCAGTAACGCCGGGGGCTAATTGGTTGACCTCAGATGACCCCGGGGCTAATTGGTTGACCTCAGATGACCCCGGGGATCCCAAAAATCTGGACGTTTGACCTGGAGTAACCCCGGGGGCTAATTGGTTGACCTCAGATGACCCCGGGGGCTAACTGGTTGACCTCAGATGACCCCGGGGCTCTCAAAAATCTGCGCATTTGACCTAGAGTAACCCCGGGGGCTAATTGGTTGACCTCAGATGACCTTGGGGCTAATTGGTTGACCTCAGATGACCCCGGGGCTTCAAAAATCTGGATGTTTGACCTGGAGTAACCCCGAGGGCTAATTGGTTGACCTCAGATGACCCCGGGGCTAATTGGTTGACCTCAGATGATCCCGGGGCGCTCAAAAATCTGTGCATTTGACCTGGAGTAACCCCGGGGGCTAATTGGTTGACCTCAGATGACCCCGGGGCTCCCAAAAATCTGGACGTTTCACCTGCAGTAACCCCATGGGCTAATTGGTTGACCTCAGATGACCCCGCGGGCTAACTGGTTGACCTCAGATGACCCCGGGGCTCCAAAAAATCTGCGCATTTGACCTGGAGTAACCCCAGGGGCTAATTGGTTGACCTCAGATGACCCCGGGGCTCTCAAAAATCTGCGCATTTGACCTGGAGTAACCCCGGGGGCTAATTGGTTGACCTCAGATGACCCCGGGGCTTCAAAAATCTGCGCGTTTGACCTGGAGTAACCCCGAGGGCTGATTGGTTGACCTCAGATGACCCCGGGGCTATCAAAAATCTGAACGTTTGACCTGCAGTAACCCCGGGGGCTAATTGGTTGACCTCAGATGACCCCGGGGCTCTCAGACATCTGGATATTTGACCTGGAGTAACCCCAGGGGCTGATTGGTTGACCTCAGATGACCCCGGGGCTCTCAAAAAATCTGCGCGTTTGACCTGGAGTAACCCCGGGGGCTAATTGGTTGACCTCAGATGACCCCGGGGCTCTCAAAAATCTGCGCGTTTGACCTGGAGTAACCCCGAGGGCTGATTGGTTGACCTCAGATGACCCCGGGGCTATCAAAAATCTGCGCGTTTGACCTGGAGTAACCCCATGGGCTAATTGGTTGACCTCAGATGACCCCGCGGGCTAACTGGTTGACCTCAGATGACCCCGGGGCTCCAAAAAATCTGCGCATTTGACCTGGAGTAACCCCAGGGGCTAATTGGTTGACCTCAGATGACCCCGGGGGCTAACTGGTTGACCTCAGATGACCCCGGGGCTCTCAAAAATCTGCGCATTTGACCTGGAGTAACCCCGGGGGCTAATTGGTTGACCTCAGATGACCCCGGGGCTCTCAAAAATCTGCGCATTTGACCTGGAGTAACCCCGGGGGCTAATTGGTTGACCTCAGATGACCCCGGGGCTTCAAAAATCTGGATATTTGACCTGCAGTAACCCCGAGGGCTAATTGGTTGACCTCAGATGACCCCGGGGCTATCAAAAATCTGAACGTTTGACCTGGAGTAACCCCGGGGGCTAATTGGTTGACCTCAGATGACCCCGGGGCTCTCAAAAATCTGCACGTTTGACCTGGAGTAACCCCAGGGGCTAATTGGTTGACCTCAGATGACCCCGGGGCTATCAAAAATCTGAATGTTTGACCTGGAGTAACCCCAGGGGCTAATTGGTTGACCTCAGATGACCCCGGGGCTATCAAAAATCTGGATATTTGACCTGGAGTAACCCCGGGGGCCAATTGGTTGACCTCAGATGACCCCGGGGCTCTCAAAAAATCTGCGCGTTTGACCTGGAGTAACCCCGGGGGCTAATTGGTTGACCTCAGATGACCCCGGGGCTCTCAAAAATCTGCGCGTTTGACCTGGAGTAACCCCGGGGGCTAATTGGTTGACCTCAGATGACCCCGGGGCTTCAAAAATCTGGATATTTGACCTGGAGTAACCCCGGGGGCTAATTGGTTGACCTCAGATGACCCCGGGGCTATCAAAAATCTGAACGTTTGACCTGGAGTAACCCCGGGGGCTAATTGGTTGACCTCAGATGACCCCGGGGCTCTCAAAAATCTGCACGTTTGACCTGGAGTAACCCCAGGGGCTAATTGGTTGACCTCAGATGACCCCGGGGCTATCAAAAATCTGAACGTTTGACCTGGAGTAACCCCGAGGGCTAATTGGTTGACCTCAGATGACCCCGGGGGCTAATTGGTTGACCTCAGATGACCCCGGGGCTCTCAAAAATCTGCACATTTGACCTGGAGTAACCCCGGGGGCTAATTGTTTGACCTCAAATGACCCCGGGGCTATCAAAAAGCTGAACGTTTGACCTGGAGTAACCCCAGGGGCTAATTGGTTGACCTCAGATGACCCCGGGGGCTAATTGGTTGACCTCAGATGACCCCGGGGCTCTCAAAAAATCTGCACGTTTGACCTGGAGTAACCCCGAGGGCTGATTGGTTGACCTCAGATGACCCCGGGGCTATCAAAAATCTGAACGTTTGACCTGGAGTAACCCCGAGGGCTAATTGGTTGACCTCAGATGACCCCGGGGGCTAATTGGTTGACCTCAGATGACCCCGGGGCTCTCAAAAATCTGCACATTTGACCTGGAGTAACCCCGGGGGCTAATTGTTTGACCTCAAATGACCCCGGGGCTATCAAAAAGCTGAACGTTTGACCTGCAGTAACCCCGGGGGTTAATTGGTTGACCTCAGATGACCCCGGGGCTCTCAGAAATCTGGACGTTTGACCTGGAGTAACCCCGGGGGCTAATTGGTTGACCTCAGATGACCCCGGGGCTCTCAGAAATCTGCACGTTTGACCTGGAGTAACCCCGGGGGCTGATTGGTTGACCTCAGATGACCCCGGGGCTCTCAAAAATCTGCGCGTTTGACCTGGAGTAACCCCAGGAGCTAATTGGTTGACCTCAGATGACCCCGGGGCTATCAAAAATCTGAACGTTTGACCTGGAGTAACCCCGAGGGCTAATTGGTTGACCTCAGATGACCCCGGGGCTCTCAAAAATCTGCGCGTTTGACCTGGAGTAACCCCGAGGGCTGATTGGTTGACCTCAGATGACCCCGGGGCTCTCAAAAATCTGCGCGTTTGACCTGGAGTAACCCCGAGGGCTGATTGGTTGACCTCAGATGACCCCGGGGCTCTCAAAAATCTGCGCGTTTGACCTGGGGTAACCCCGGGGGCTAATTGGTTGACCTCAGATGACCCCGGGGCTATCAAAAATCTGAATGTTTGACCTGGAGTAACCCCGGGGGCTAATTGGTTGACCTCACATGACCCCGGGGGCTAACTGGTTGACCTCAGATGACCCCGGGGCTCTCAAAAATCTGCACATTTGACCTGGAGTAACCCCGGGGGCTAATTGGTTGACCTCAGATGACCCCGGGGCTATCAAAAATCTGAACGTTTGACCTGGAGTAACCCCGAGGGCTAATTGGTTGACCTCAGATGACCCCGGGGCTCTCAAAAATCTGCGCGTTTGACCTGGAGTAACCCCGAGGGCTGATTGGTTGACCTCAGATGACCCCGGGGCTCTCAAAAATCTGCGCGTTTGACCTGGAGTAACCCCGAGGGCTGATTGGTTGACCTCAGATGACCCCGGGGCTCTCAAAAATCTGCGCGTTTGACCTGGAGTAACCCCAGGGGCTAATTGGTTGACCTCAGATGACCCCGGGGCTATCAAAAATCTGAATGTTTGACCTGGAGTAACCCCGGGGGCTAATTGGTTGACCTCAGATGACCCCGGGGGCTAATTGGTTGACCTCAGATGACCCCGGGGCTATCAAAAATCTGAACGTTTGACCTGGAGTAACCCCGAGGGCTAATTGGTTGACCTCAGATGACCCCGGGGGCTAATTGGTTGACCTCAGATGACCCCGGGGCTCTCAAAAATCTGCACATTTGACCTGGAGTAACCCCGGGGGCTAATTGTTTGACCTCAAATGACCCCGGGGCTATCAAAAAGCTGAACGTTTGACCTGCAGTAACCCCGGGGGTTAATTGGTTGACCTCAGATGACCCCGGGGCTCTCAGAAATCTGGACGTTTGACCTGGAGTAACCCCGGGGGCTAATTGGTTGACCTCAGATGACCCCGGGGCTCTCAAAAATCTGCGCGTTTGACCTGGAGTAACCCCGAGGGCTGATTGGTTGACCTCAGATGACCCCGGGGCTCTCAAAAATCTGCGCATTTGACCTGGAGTAACCCCGAGGGCTGATTGGTTGACCTCAGATGACCCCGGGGCTCTCAAAAATCTGCGCGTTTGACCTGGGGTAACCCCGGGGGCTAATTGGTTGACCTCAGATGACCCCGGGGCTATCAAAAATCTGAATGTTTGACCTGGAGTAACCCCGGGGGCTAATTGGTTGACCTCACATGACCCCGGGGGCTAACTGGTTGACCTCAGATGACCCCGGGGCTCTCAAAAATCTGCACATTTGACCTGGAGTAACCCCGGGGGCTAATTGGTTGACCTCAGATGACCCCGGGGCTATCAAAAATCTGAACGTTTGACCTGGAGTAACCCCGAGGGCTAATTGGTTGACCTCACATGACCCCGGGGGCTAACTGGTTGACCTCAGATGACCCCGGGGCTCTCAAAAATCTGCACATTTGACCTGGAGTAACCCCGGGGGCTAATTGGTTGACCTCAGATGACCCCGGGGCTTCAAAAATCTGCGCGTTTGACCTGCAGTAACCCCGAGGGCTAACTGGTTGACCTCAGATGACCCCGGGGCTCCCAAAAATCTGCGCGTTTGACCTGGAGTAACCCCTAGGGCTAATTGGTTGACCTCAGATGACCCCGAGGGCTCTCAAAAATCTGCGCATTTGACCTGGAGTAACCCCAGGGGCTAATTGGTTGACCTCGGATTACCCCAGGGCTTCAAAAAATCTGAACGTTTGACCTCCAGAAACCCCAGGGGCTAATTGATTGACCTCAGAAGAACCCTGTGCCTCCCCAGAGCCTGTACCCTGTGTTCTTACATGAATTTGTTCATTTTTTTCGTCTTTTCCCTCTCCCCATTTCCACATGTGCCTTTTGCTGATGCTCTGTGCTCACCCTCTCTCTTTCTGGTGGCTTCCCCCTGCTCTGATGTTCCCCCCCCCCCCCCCCCGGCCTGCTTCCCCCTCCCCACTTTGTTGGGGTTTCCCCACTGCTGTAGCAGTTGCTGGGGACTCAGTGCCCCCCACTTTCAGGGTTCCCCCCCTCTGCATTGGCCCTTCCAGATTCAGCCATAGCTTGAGAGACATCAGCACAGGTTTAAGGTTCAAAGCAAGACTTTACAGAGCTGGCATTCGTTAACAAAAATCATCACCACAGCTCACTTCTTAACCACCCTCCCCACACAGGTGAACAATTAGTCCTTAACAAGCACATCCCAAATTAGCTGTGAGTATAAAATGGCAGAGAGGAGCTCTGCTGGGGTTTGATCCACTTCCAAGGTGAGTGACTTTGTGGGCCATTTGATGCAGCCAGCCAGCGATGCTATTGGGCACCTTCTTTTCCACTTCATTTTCATTCTTCCTTATTGGTGTTTTCTTCCTTTCTTCTTCTGAAAGGCACAGGGGCACCTCCCCTGCTCCTGACAGAGTTGACTTCTTGTACTTGCTTCCCATATGTCACACGTGTAGCCAGCTGTTCCTTTGCATCTACCTATCCTCTGCCCTGTGGTACTTTGTTATTTTATTGAGTGCCTTTTGCTGATGGGCTTGTTACAGGCCTTCAACTTGCATATCCTCTCTTGCTGCTTACGCTTGTTGAATTCACCTCCACCTCTTGGGTGCAGCAGGGCATGGCTCCATCCCCCCCAGCAGTGTGCACCCATGCTGGGGTCCTCCTGAGGGACTCTGCTTTTATGTAAGGGAGAAAGTAGATACTAACAAAAATTATCACCATCATCTTGGAAAGGCTTCCAAGCTTTACTTCAGACCCATCCTACCATGTGAGTGATTCCAGAGGCATTCCCTGGCAGAGGCCATCTCCTGTTGAGGGTCACCAGGAGCAGAGAGCTGGCAGGGGAGCTTCTGCAGAAGGGCTGTTCTTATCATCCTCTGGGTGAGCACAGGTGTGTTCTCTGGCTGTGGGCTGGGAGCCATACAAATTCCTGAAAATTAAGAGAAGGAGAAAAATCACTGAATTCCTAATCTCTGTGTGTCTGCATCCCACCTGGAGAGAAAGGGTTGTTGTCTCAGGTTGAGAGTGCCCAAGGAAGGAAAGGGTTATTGTCCTGGGACAGAACAGAGGCAGGAAAGGAAGAGCTAATTCCAGGTCTGTGTGTGAAGTGACTGAAAACATTTGGGGCTTTCCTGTGGTGCTCCCTGGAGCTGGGTATCTCCAGTGCTTAAACAGGCTGCAACAGCCCACCCCATGCAAGAAGGTTCTTCATTAGAGCTGCTGGCAGGAATTTCTTACTCCCTTTTTATGAGAGAGAGAAAAGCCCGGTCTTGGCATCTCCCCTTGAGTCATGGTCCCAAAACTGTAGGGTTGTTTTGCAGAGGAGAAGGAAGGAAATGTACAGGAAAGAAGATGCAAGTAAATGATGAAAAACTCCCCAGCTGCAGTCAGTGCTAGCTGTGTGCTCTCTGTGGTGAAGCCTCGTCCCTCCCATACCAGGCATGTGAGGGGAGTGTCCTGGCACCAGGAGCAGGCATGGACTTGGGTTGTGAGCTGCCACCGTGTCCGTGCCTTCCCTTAGCGTGCCTGGGAGGTCAGTGCCACTCCGCCTGGCCGGACACCCAACAAGACTTTCCTTTTCCAGAGGCAGTTTCAAGCACAACAATCCAGATCTAAGTTGTGTGTCATACGGTTTAATTTAATATAGTGTAATTTAGGCATAATTCTTAGAACTTAGCCATGTTGAGGGAAGAATTTTGCATTGTGTAGCCCTTCATAACATGAAATATCTGCCCAAGCCCCACGCTCATATCTAATTGTTACTGCATCCTGCCACTGTGTGTTAATGCTTTGCCTTTTCCATAGATTATCTTTACAAATGGATATAAGGCCACGTTGACTGACACCAGAATACATTCTTTCTCAGAAAATAATACAGTTAAGATAAAATCATTCTTTCTTCTACTTACAACCCAGTATTTTAGTTTTATTTCTTCTCTGTTAGGTGTTTTACCTGCTTGGGAACTCTAATTCTTACTCTTCTATTGTCAAATGCTCTGACAATTAATGCTGTTTGACAATGGGCAGGACAAAACTTCTTGCTCATTGCTCAATCTTTCTATTGTTATCCTTACCTTCTGGCAGTGTTTGGGTTCATTAACATCTCAGGCTCTTATTTGCAGTCATCCAAAATAACACTAATGCTCACGAAAAAGAATGAGACAAGCAATGACACCATCCTGCAGAACTTAGCATGGCTGCATGTGACTTGATGAAGCCAGGTCTACAAAAGAAAATCAGTTGGTCACTTACGCAACTGATGTAGTTACTCAGCTTCTAAGGCATAACACTGCTGTCTGTCTTCTGCTGTCCTGCACTGGGAACGTAATCCTTTCATTAATATGTATCCACGCAGTGCTTCCGAGGGGCATCTCAAGGTGCTCTGTGCTATTTTACCCTATAGGAGAAATTTTGAAAGCAGTCTTAGTTTCAGAAAGTCTTACCTTTGTGGTTCACCAGTACGGACAGAAAAAGTATTATGCACATTTCTGGTGTATTGTTAACAAAATATCCCTTTCAAATGGGCTTTTATTCCATTTCTGATTGAAACTTGCTTCTTTACTGCAATGCTTTGTTAAATTTTATCATAAAGATCCTTTTTTATCCAGGCATAATCTGGGACCAGGGTTCAGGTTGTTGGCTACAGGATTAAGGGCATATTCACAAATGCACGGAAATCCCATTAACTTCACACTTCGACTATGTCCTTTGAGGTTTTGAGAGCTTCCTTCTCTATTTCTTCCCTTCCAGAACGTCAGTACTGGGGCTCAGACCTGCAGCTTCCCGAAATACCTTTTGAAGAAATCTTGTACAATGATCGAAGTGCATACCAGTGGCTGTGCACCCTAAAGAAAGTGGGAATTGTGCTACTAACAGGAGCTGCTGCTAGGCAGGGGGAGTTGGTTAAGCTTGGCCACAGGATTGGTTTCCTGCGTCTCACTTTTTATGGGTAAGTTGCCGTTGTTGTTTTTCAGTTGTTATTTTTCGGTTTTCTTTTTAATATCCTTGCTTTGCCAACTATGTAATCACGTATTTCACTTCAGCTTACTGGACCTCTCTTGTGGATTAATTTATGAAAGCAAGAGGATTTTTTTCTTGCCTACCTATTATGAAAATGTGGAGACAATTGTTAATCTGTATAAGGAAAATGTGTAACAGATGTCAAATACATGACAACCCCAAGAGAGCCGTATATATCTGTATCACTGAGCAAAATCAAAAATCCCTAATCCAGCTCCCTTCTGCACAGAGGACGAGGTAGCTGTACTGAAACTTTTTCTTAGCCTGCTGAGTTATGGAAATAGGTAAGAGCATGCTGAGATGTGCGAAAATCCACTTTTCCCTACTGTTAGCTGAGTCCAACCTGAAAAGCCACAACCAACCTCACAGTGCAGCATCCCATGAGACTACGTAAAAGACCTCTTCCAAATTGCTGTACCTATGAACAATTAAGCGTGTGTGGGGGAGGGATGTTTTGTTTCACTTTGTTTTCCTTTAATTACCAGAACACTAGGACTCTGTAGCTTGGCCTGGATTACCTCTTCCTTGGGAAGATGTCTAGAGCATGTTCACATCTTATTTCAGTCCCAGGAATTGATAACTCATCGGGGGAAGAGGCAAATTTCAGTTTGCTATTGAATTCCAGCCCCCAAACCCTAGCTCCACAACATGTCCCATGCCCCGCTGGTGCAGGTCCCAGCCCTGTGTGCTCCTGGCTGGTATTTCACAGCTGCTCCTTTTTTTCTTTTAAGGAAGACTAAAATAGATAGTAACATTTAAACACACTTATTTCTTTGTGCCTGAATACACACCAAAACATGAACATTCAGGGCTTCCCATTTGAAAAGTTCCCTTCTCCTCTATAATTAATTAAAAGATAAATATTACGGCAAGACTTCTTCACTTGAATCTACCTAGTTCAGAAGATAACCAAATAAACCATGTGGGCAACAACCAAAGCATCTCCTTTGTCTAAAATTATTTAAAATAAAAAGCAGGAAAATAGTCAACCTTTGCCAGAAAGATGTTCCCACCAGACTTTAACTCAGAAGGGAAGATTTTCTTCCCCTTAATAATCTTGTATGAAGGCACGTGAGTCCTGTTAGAATATGCCATGTGGGTGAGGTTGGCATGAGCAGCACTGTGATACTGGGAGAAATTCATTAAATCAAGAGGGAGAAGGGTAAAGGAAAAGTCCTTTTTTCAGGCTACAATGCTAATTAAGACTTGCTGTTTATTGTTACATCTTCATTTTACCAATGAAGTTCCATCATTAGATATGGAAAAAGATATCACTGATAATACTACTGGCTCTTAAATTTACTGAACTTCTAAAAGGCAGGGGAACAGCTACTGTGATATAACAGCAACTTCTAGCAGGGTGGGAGTTGCTTCTGATCCATTCTCTCCACTTTTGTGTTGCTTTCTGCCCATGCACCCAGAGGACCCTGCTCCCAGGTCAGCTGCTGCCCTCAGACATGCTCACATATGAGCCCTGACATTAAATTGCATGAATGTAGAGGGAAAGAGCTTTACCCTATGATAAAACCTGCTATCTTTTTCTTTCTCGCTTGTTATATTTCTTTATTTCTGAAACAAAGGCTTGATTCAAATCTCTGGCAGCCCAAGCATCCCTCTGGCAGAAGTCACTCACTGGCATATTGGTTCCATGTGGGGTTGCCTCAGAGCAGTGTCCTTGTCATCTGGGCTGCAACGTATGGCTATACGCCGGACAGCAGACCAAACACCAGCACCCCTAATGGAGAACAAAAACATAGCTTTTAAAGGATAGTTATGGATTTGCTTCTGCAAGGTTCACCAAAGAATATTGTACTTGGATAAAACAGAAGCAAAAGTTGAGTGGATTAGCCTGCGTTAGGAACATGTCAGTTGACTTGAAAACTAAACACCACAACCCCTGCAAGAAATGGCTGTGGCCATGGCATCCCTTCCCTTGGTCACACAGAAAAAATTGAATTCTTCATAATACTTCTTATGTTGAAAATCAACCTGATTCTGTGATTTTTTTTTCCTGTGCTTCAAACCTGGGAAGCTGGCTCAGGAAAAACCTTCAAAATCAGCCAAAATTCTGAGTTCACTTCAATGAACTTCAGGTACGACACTTGTGAGAATGGCTTTTTATTTTTTTTCTGTTGACCTCCAAAAAGAGGGGGGTAGAGGGAACAACTGCTTTAAATTACCGTGAATATTACAAGTCTTTTCTGTCAGTTCCAGAAGCCATGTTAAATATTTGTAAGGCTTGAAAAAGAAACATGTATAATGTACTAGGTTGGTTAAGATGATGTACTTTCATTAGGATGTTTTTTTCCCCCTTTCTGCTCACTGTGCCAGAAGGAAAAGTGGTTTTCAACGTTAACTGGGATTCGGTCATGTCCATCCTACTAAAGCTAATGGGAACAGAACTCCCTGCTCCACTTGGAAACCTCATCCAGTGCTAGTAAATATTTTCTGCTGTTAAAAGCATTCCTAATGTCAAGCGCTTCTACGTCTGGCAGTCTGCTACAGGTCTCACTTAAATACTTGCATCGTTACGCAAGTAGTACTGCTTTCTTTTTCTGTTTTGATGTGCTCCTCATAACAGCTATGCGGTGGCTCTCAGGCATACCTGATCCTCTCTGAGGGTGTTTTGCTGCTCTCCTGTGTACCTGAGGGAGGAAAACTGTAGGGGTATCTTAGTTCAGTTAGCAATGAACAGAGCTCCAGAGAACAACAAATTGGTCCCTTGTGAAAGCATATCACTACAACAAAGTACATAATATCTGCACAATAACTTGGGTGGAGACAGGGAAAAAGCAACCCTTCAAAATACCCCAGAGATGTGTGCTTGGGTTACAACAGTACTTGTAGGAGCTTCCCTATGTTTAAGGGATGAGGAACTGGATCTAGAAGTTCCTAGGCCCTAAAACTGGAAATTACCTGTACATCTTCTAGAGCCATGTCAGCCCACCACATTTCACCCACTGTCCATCTGCTGAGCACCACAACATGTTTTTCACCAAGGCATCCAAAAGGTTTTGATACTTAGGTTTTGATGCTTACAACACTCAGCAGCACTGTAAGATGATAAATCTGCCATTCTGCTTGGCCGTCTGCCTCAGCTCTCGGCATCCTTGCTGTTCAAAATTACTGCCCTTTGCCCACTCAAAATTGTCTTCACTGTCCACCTTGCGATAACTTTCTGCTCTGTTTAAGAGATTCCAGAGAGTCACTTAATGCATAAATGTGCATTAACTATTAGGACGTACTTTACCTGACTGTTTGAGCAAACAAGAGATTCAGATTCAGTTGTGTCATCAGAATTTTTCTGTTAAAATAAATTGGTCTTGTACCTCACTGATTCTTGCCTAATATGGTTATAAAGAGTAATGTTTATTAAATGCTTCCCCTTGTTTAAGGTCAGCTTAAATAAATGTATTTATTGTGTTTAAAGATGGTTTCAATCAAACTAATTTGTATGGATGAGTTCTGAGTCTCTGACATATATTTAAGTATTTTAATACATCCTACAGCAAACTTCCTGATCGTTCATGTCCACGCCCGTTCACGTTCAGGACCAAGGCTGAAATTTGACCTCAATCCACAGCATTTGGGCAAATAATATTTAGACCTGCTTTTACTATTTAAATCAGATTTTCTTTTGGTGTCAATTAAACCTTTGTTTTGTTTTGTTAATTAAAAAGACTGTAGATAGAAAGCTGGGTTGCAAGATATTAATCCTTCTCAGAAGAAGCATCGTTCTGCTGCACAACTATCAGCCACGGCTCCTTCCTCCCAGCACACTTGCAGGCACACAAGTTGCATCATGTGAAATGTTTTTTACAATGACTCTTGGGACATTCCCACTCCCACCTCAAGAGCACTGTTTTTAAAAAGAGGGGTGGGGAGGGAATTCCTCAAGTACTAAAAAATACAGTTAGGATTGCATCTAAGCTTCCTGTTAGGTGTAGTGATTTAAAAATTATCCATTAACTATTCTTAAGTCACAAACCTAACGTCAAATGTTTTAATACAGCTATGTATGAAGTGGTAACATGCTAAATGTACCCAACAGATAAAACAGATAGCTAGGGAGCTGTATTCAAATAGCTTAGTAACCCAGCTTTTGTTAAATGTGAATCCATCGCATGAAATTGTGAAGACTTTAATAATTTTATTTTTTTTTGTGGTGGTGATTTGTTTGTTTTCAAATGTTTTAAAAGAAAGAAGTTTCTTATTTTTAGGCATGAGTAGCTGGAACACTGTCTAGAACTACTACAGAGGAGAAAGGACCTCTTTCTCTATAGTATCTTTTCTCCTGATTTAACCTGTTTCCTTTTCATATATACTTACTGTAGCACCTGGTCTCGGTACTCTTACATAGTTCTCACAGTAGCAGAAATTCTGTTGAGGTTTCAAACTGAACAATAGACTCAGAACAGCTGTTTATGGTCCATGTCTTTACCCCTAAAAGAGAAGTTCATTTATTACTGGCATTCAATTCTGAAGTGCTTTTTACAACTGTAATAAGATCATAATTTTTGGTAATCCCCTTGCTATTTCACCAGTGCCCAAATACAAGACCTACCAATATTGTAAATAAAACGGGTAAGTTTGTTGAATAAAACATTCCTCCCCAGGGCCATGCATTTTCACTGAAATGTAACAGAAATGAATATAACACGTACGTGGAAAAATGAAAGCCTTTTTTTCTTGCCTAGATGTCTGTTTGGTACATGCTTTCTTAAAAGGTCACTTCTGTGGAAACATTCTCTGCATCAGCCCTACAAGAGCATCCCAGGGGTCCACGCCTTCCTGTGACCATTTTCCTTTGTTAAGCTACAGAGGTACAACTCCACCAGCAAGTTCTCCCCTCCTCCTGCAGTTTATTTCACCAAACCCTCCTGTGCTGGACCCTGTGCTCCTTCCCCTTCAGAAACCTCACTCAGTGCTTGGGGTGAAGCGAGGGCTTCCCTGGGGCCCACCTGCACCTCCCAGAGGGCTGCAGCTGCAAGAGAAGGACACGGGTCCCAAATCTCTTACAAACGAGACCTCGGTTTTTAATGAAGTGCAAGGCCAGGTGATTTAAGTGTGGCTTCAGTTCCTACCGCAGCCATTTTCCAAAGCTAATACGGGCCAGGCAGAGTAGTTTTCTGCTCAGAGACACTGAGTTCACATTGCCCCTTAATGCCAAAACAAGAAGTGCTACACCCGCCTGGTGCCAAATTTCCAGCTCCATCAAACAGCGTGAGCAATTAATGCTGAAATCTGACCCTAATTAGTACACCATAAGCCATTCTAACTGCTCTGTTCTTCCTAAGGGATGGGAGTCCTCTGACATTACCTGTGTTTTCTTCTGTAAAAAAGCATCTTTTCTTTCTTTCTTCCTTGCCTCTCCTGCACTTGGTCTAACAGCTCTCCCTGTGACTGAGTTCATACTTGAGCTCTGTTGATACTTTGACAGTCTTTTTTCCAGGCCCAGCACTTGGCTCCCCATTGGAATCGCTTTGTCTGTTTAATTATTGCTGACTGCAAGGCAGTAACGAGCTGTGACAGAAGCTCCATGCCTAAAAGGGGAGCCCCCAGGGACAGGTCCCCTGGAAAGCGTAGCAGCAGGAAAGCTCTGACGTCTTTTGCAAGATGTCACGACTTTAGAAAGTATTACCATTCCAGTAATTGTATCTATTGTATATAAATGAGACAATTAAAATGCATTAATTTGTTTTAGAAACAGTAAGTGACACTGGAGCCTTTGTAATTAAATATGGAGTGAACATAGCTACCATCAACACCAGTGACAAGGGTGATATAACAAACTAGTTTTTGGCTGTACACGTGGGAGCTATGGAAATGTGGTTCAAGTTATCATACTTCAGTACTGAAGTCATGTACTGATGAGTATGTGCTGTACCATGTAATAAAAGTGATTTTTCCCAGGCGTTGAAACACATTCGCAAATATTCAAGGTTTTTTTCCCTTAGCAATTTCAGAAATTCAGCTTTAGTATTTTGCATAGTTCCTATACCAACTACTACTCCTGGAACAGACGTATTTGTGTACTACATAGAATTGATTTTGGTCTGCATGTGCTTTATCCTCTTTTCTTATTTAACCGTTATTAACGAGTAATACAAGCACACCACCTGAAACGCATAATAGATTTGGTCTACAGTAATTCAAAAGGGAAAATGAGTTTCACATTTTTCTTTTAAGTCACTCACATTCCTCGATTCCATGGCTTGCATATGGCAACTTAGACTTCCCCAGACGCATGTCTGCCTCTCCATCATGCCCTCGCTGTGAAGACTGGCTTCAGCCCCAAACGTGTGGGTCTTGGTCTTCATCTCTCCCACACAGCCTGCCACGTGAAACGTGGTTTGAATGTGCTGCAACGTGATGTATTCATGTCTTTATTATATAACTAAGACTATTTTTTTGCAGTTGTCAGTAAACTTTTGTAAAGAATTTTGTCTAATTTCAACACAGAAACTATGTGATTAGATAAGGGTGAAGGGGTAATTCTCAGAGAGAGCATCAGAGAAGAGAAAGAAGTTACGAAGTTTTATATCAAGACAATTTCCCTTTAATGGCGAGTCTGCAAGTACCAGGAAAAATCCCACTGCTAAGGATACTCTGTATTTTCCAAGATTGTGAAACTTTAAAATTAACTTTGGGGCAAAATTATATAGCTTTAAATAATTTTATATTTCACTTGTGTACTCCATCTGGCAGGGGAAAAAGTAAAGCTGATAAGAAGTGGTCCACATGCCATTCTCTTATTTCTGAAGTCTCAGAAATAGGCGTTGATTTAGCCCAGAAGATATGGCTTGGTTCTTGTCCTCATCTGATCCTTGCATTCAGCAAAACACCACTGCTGGAAACCATCATTCCTCTAGATACGGCCTGGGGCCAGATGTCCTTCTCCACACTCAGTTTCTAGCCTGAATCCGGTAATGCTTAAAATCACCAGCGTTGTAGAAATAAGCTGCAGGGGACACTGCTCGATCATTTCCTTGTAATTTACAAAACGTTCATGTTCAAAGATGGAGTAACTCTCTTCTATTGTGATTCCACGGTCTCCATGTGCACTGCCTGGCACGCTGGCTGATTGTTCTCACATGTTTTCTCTTTTCCCTTTCATTGTAAAGACCGACTTGGCAAGTGCAAGACAAAGCAGATGCTAACAACGTGGCTTACACGACCGGGAAGCTGTGCTTTCACACCGATTACCCTGTTCTGCAGCATCCACCTGGGGTAAGACAAACCTACTGACCTTTCCACCGTGCAAAAGCGAATTGTTCCCATAGCGCAAAACATGAATTAAAATGACATCAGCATTTGGCGACTCTAAATTTTGATTTAAAAGAGCAATATAAAAATAATGGTAGATGAACCTGTACATAACAATATAAATATACATAGATAAGCAGTATATACATTATGATGTCAAATCTGCATAGCACGCCCGTTATGTATCCCGTAATTTTTAAATGGAAACTCTCAAAGTATTGAGAATACTACCATATGAGAAAGCGTGAGTGTCCCGTATGTGCTTTTGATACTGCTTTCCTTACATTGAAGTTGGGTGTCTGAACGCTGCAGTCAAGTTAGGACAAGGCTGTTCACTTCGGGAGGAGAACAAATTAGAAGAAACGCGATTAAGACGTCATATCCTGTCTTCTACAACTTGGCTTAAGTTAGCTGCTTACTCGCCCTTTCGGTGACAACAGGCAAATGGGGCATTCTCTAGAGCCGAACCACCTCCACGGGACACAGCTCTTCACCCAGCCCATGTCACTTCAAAGCCTAATCCACAGAATTCACCAGAGAACTGAAAAGCAGCAGGAACATACGTGAAGGAACAAGGAAAATACTGCAAAAGTTCACATCCATACCTACAACTTCCCTTTCTATTACTTTACCACACTTTGTCATTTTTTTCTGTAAATAAAAAGCCAATATAATTTATCCACAAATAAGCATCCAATTAACATCACCTATTAAAATCACTAGATGCTAATCATTAATGTGGAATAAAAATGGAGGAGAACTTCATTAACAGAGCACAGCCGTGAGTTAGCTCACTGCCTCACCCGTGCCGAAGCTCTCACTGCTATGAAACACTATTAAAAGAGCAAAACCTTTTCCATTCAGACACGCTTGCAACAAATTAAAGTACTGAAGCACACTGAATTATTTTCAAGCGTCATCCTGAATGTAGTTTTATTTATTTAGTGATTACACACTATTTGAACTCTGAAGATATATTTAATATGAATAATTGAAGAAACCTTTTTAAATGGATGATGAGTTCATAGGAATCCTGTAAAAATAGCTTTAGGATTTCCTACATTTTGATCTTGCAACTATTATCCAGGATATATCCTGATTTAAAACCAACAATAACAGCAAAACTAAAAACCAAATCATTAATAATTAGATCTACATAATTACACCAGTGCAGAGTTTGCTCTTTCTGTCCCATCCTATGCCTTGGCAACTTCACTGTGAAGTGAAACTTCCTTAATCCGATTTTATTACAGACACTGGGCCCATTGCCTTCCATGAGCCACCTTTTCCTCTTTGTGAACAGATAATTCACAACAGGTTTTGTTTCTGCAAGAGAAAAATAATCCTCTTTGTTGAGATAAGGAGGGAGACTGTGGTGCGTTTAAAATTGTATGACTGCAGCAAACAGCGCCTTGGAAGAAAGAAGTTACAGCAGAGCTTTGCACTTGACTTGCAGGAAATAATAAAAGGCTGCAAGTGTTAGAAGATGTCCCAAATGGGATGGATTTATTATTGTTAAATTTGAATTTTCTGCCTGTGGAATAATGGCGTCAGAGTACTGTGAAGCTGCAGCAATGGGAAGTCAGTCTTTTGCTGGCGGAAAGAAAAAAAAAAAAAAGATATGAGAAAACTGATGCTAATGAAGTACGCAGGCTAATTCTTGTTATAATGAGATCTTAATTTGCTGCAGGTTCAGTTTCTCCACTGTATAAAGCAAACAGCTGCAGGAGGTGAGAGTGAAGTTGTAGATGGATTTCACGTATCCAACAAGCTGAAGCAACAAAATCCTCAAGCATATCAGATCCTGTCCTCTACTGCTGTAGACTATACGGATGTCGGGGTCGACTACTGTGATTTTGCCGTGCAGTGTAAGCAAAGGATTATAGAGTGAGTAGCTTCAGCAACACAACTACACTGAAAACTAAAATTCTCCATGTCAGGGGATTGCATGTTGGTAGGAAAAGGTCTGCTCCTGCCACCTTGTGGGGAAACTGTGCCTTAACTGGGTCTGGAGTTGCTTTTTTTTTTTTTTTTTTTTTTTTTTTTTGAAGCCAGTGTATTTATTACTTGTTCTTTGCTTTCTCACACTACAGCATAGTTTTCCTTATTTGGTCTTGCTCAATTCTAGGGAGAACTCGCGGTCTTTAGGATAGCTTCTAGGTGCAGGCACGGCAGCTGGGCTGGTTGCTCAATTCCAGTCTGTGCTGTGTAGCTGTCCCTCTGTTCTGTGCCAAAGAGAGGTCCTATTTTGGAGCATTTAGATTAAGATCGATATACTATAAAAAGATCAATCAAATGTTCTTAATCTCTTCTGAATTTAAAAACTTTGACTACATGACTGAGGTGTATAGAATATAGTAATTTGAGGAAATTAAGTGTCTACACTTTTTCCTTCTGATCCCTTTCCCTAGTTAGGATTAATTACCAAATTCCAATCCAGTAACCATTTGGAATGAAGGAACTAACCTTGTGAAATCGTCCTTTGTCATAGACTTGAATTTTGTTTAGAAAAGTAAGTCAGGTCAATGGTGGGATTTGATGATCTTGAAGGTCTTTGCCAACCGAAATGATTCCGTGATTCTAAGTTTCAACAGAAGAGTTCAGTTGTTTGTTAACTGTGCTAAAATGTTTCAGTAACAACGTAATACATTTCTTTTCCTTCCCTTCTCTGTTTCACAGTGTGGATTACAGAGGCCAAGTAGTTCGCATCAATTATAATAATGCAACAAGAGACACAGTGTTTGACATACCAGCTGAAAAAGTGCGGCCATTTTATGCAGCTCTAAAGGAATTTGTTGATTTATTAAACAGCAGAGAACACAAGTTTACTTACAAGCTGAAACCAGGTCAGGAAGTTGTTTCTCCTTGCAATGATTTTTCATGTTTTTCCTGACATGTCAAAACACTCAAGCATTGTTAGCACTGCCCTGGCACCAAGAGGAAATTTTAGCCCTGTTTGTCACCTATGTTATTTCACATCATATTTTTACATTCATTTCATAGATTTCTTCTGCCATTGTTTCACTATAAAGAAAAAAAAAAAGTGGGTGGGTGGGGAATAGAATCTATGGATTAGTCCAACCTGTCTGTTTATGACATAAAAACTCACACCAAGTAGGAAGTTTTAACTTGTCAAAGCAACAGCACCACAACTGGGAAACATCACTTGCAAGATTGCTGGGCCACCCAGTTCATTACACAGTACGTGATCACACCCTCGTTCATGCAGGGTAGGAACGTTATATCAGACGATACGCCTGTGTTGTTTGTGCTACTCCTGTTTGTTCCCGGGGCACCTCACCACTGCTGCAGGGAATTCAGTCACCTCCTTTCCTTAGGCACCGAATGCCTGAGTTACGCAGGATGAATTTTGGAAAGCTGTGCTGTTGTGCTGCTTTTTCTGGGTGGCCTGTGCAAGACAGCTGGAGGCAGATTTGCAGAGGCACAAAGTGCTGTAAACTTCAGCTAGAGTTGTACAAGACTGTGTTTTGAGCATAAAACATGCCACACAAGTGCTCTTTAAAAGTCAGCCTATACATATATTTAACTACTTTGGCCTTAATCTCAGTTTCTTCATTCTCCAACTATAAAATAAACATACAAATAGTTCCTCAGTTCTCACGAGGTGTTACAAAAGTAAACTTATTAGTGTACGTGACCACATCACACATTATGGTGCTACTGCCTTTAAAATGTCTATGAGGAAACTAATCACTACCTATTGGGAACATGCAATAAAACAATTTATAAGATCACATAATAAACGATAAAAAAAGTACTTCCCATTACATAAGTACCATCTTCCTATCATTAAATGCACCAAAATGGCAGTAGAGGAAAGGGTAAGAAGGAAAGAAAGAGCATAACGTTATTTAGTCAGAGATTTATCACAATGGTGGCACACAAAGGAGAAAAATGTAAATGACAAGCTGGCCTTAATTAAGGCATTTCCTAACTTTCAGTGGTTTAGCTTTGCACTCTTAGAATTCTTTTAACAGGGATAGTAATGCAGGATGTGTATTGTACGAGTAGTTACAGACCCATCAAGTGAGAATCACCCTCGTTTCTTTGACCCCTTTGATCCTTCCTCGGATTCCCCTACCGCTCTGCTTTCTAATCATGCCTCTGAACTGTGGCAAGCCTACTTAACCCCTGGGGTGACTCAACGTGCTGGGCTAGTCCCCAGTTAGAGGCTTGCGCTGAGCTCTGTCTCCAGTATCTCCTCAGAGGTTCAGCACAGCTTTTTCCAAACAAAAGAAATATGTGGATAAACGAGGTAGAAGGTTAAAATGAAAGATAATTTGTATGTGTTGTATGCTGTTTAGGTCCGTCTTTGGCAGGCTCAATCTGTCCGTGCTTCCCAGCATCTGGGAAGAAAGATTTGATCTCTTTTAGGGGCAGAAGTTCTTTTTTAAACAAGTACCTTCTCATAAAGAAACTCATCTAATCATTTTCTCTAAGATATCCCAACTGGTTTCTTTTCTATCTGTCCACGGGATTGTCCAAACCCTTGGTTATACATGAAAAGAAACAGAGTTGGAGCTTCCTGGCCTCTCTGGTTGAGAATCACCAGCTCAACTAAAGCTACCACATCACCAAAACCTTCGGACGAGCTATCTGATATTATTGCTCCCTAACTGCTGACATAGATCTATCTCAACATCATCTGTCTGAAGGAGTAAAGTATACCAAATGTTAAACTTTGTGCAATCTCTTCACAGGAGACATAGTAACGTTCGATAACTGGCGCGTGCTTCATGGTCGCCAGAGCTTCCAGTCAGGAGCAGAAGTGACTCGCCACCTGGAGGGGGCCTACGCCGACTGGGATGTGGTCATGTCAAGGCTCCGGCTCCTCCGAAAGAGGGTCCTGAATAGGGACTGAGCTTTCTTCTGACTAGAACAAGCAAAACTAGATTGTCTAACCTCAAAAAAAGTAAAAATAAAATTAATAAAAATAAAACTAATTTCAGAAACTAACATTATGAATATCTGAATGTATGAATATCTGAATTCCAGTAGGTGCTAAGACACTTGCTGCTCATGGCAATTAAAGATTTGTCTGTGCCCTAGACTTGGAATCTACAAGTGAATTGCTATCTCAGTCAATTTATTTTCTTTTTAAAAGCAGTGTGCAAATGGCTTTAAAGGTTATCACTTTACAGGGGTATCCCGATGCCCTGATTTGCCCTCACAGATATACCCGCCCTCCCTAGAAAGCTTGAAGGGATCATCAAGAAGGAGTTTATAAGTATTAGTAACTAAAGGTTCATTATAAACAGCATCTTCCACTACTTTCAGAAATGCATCCTTTACTGCATAAATCATAACCCAATTTATTAGCAAAATAAGCAACCGCTGCTTTGGAGTTGTTTTTACGTAGAGACCTTTCTAAGCAGAACCACACTTTACCATAAGCTCTCATTCAACAGATGCTGTGCTCTGTATATTCCGATGTACATGTGATGACTGTCACAGCCACAAACAACTTTTTCTATGTTTCTAAGTTCATAAGCTTGGAAACCATAGAGCTAACAGAGCATGCATTGCGTTAATTTTCCTCTGCATTAGGAATAGAAAATTCTCAGTGTAGAGGTCACTGATAGGGCCAGAAATGACATCAGATGCTGTGCACAGATAATAATCCAGATCTTCAGATCTCCTACAGAGACAGCCCGAGGGAGTTGGGGTTGTTCAGCCTGGAGAAGAGAAGGTGCCGGGAAGACCTTACAGCGGCCTGCCAGTGCCTAAAGGGGGCTGCAGGAGAGCTGGGGAGGGACTCCCCAGGGAATGTACTGATGGGACATGGGGGAATGGCTTTACTAAAAAAGGGTAGGTTTGGATTAAATATAAGGAAATTGAAAGACAAATTGAAGGACAGAGGTTTAAAATGCAGGTTTTCACACTCAAAATAGGTGTGAAATAGACTCTCCTTGAGTCTGTTCCTTATAGATGCGGAGTTAAGAGGATGCCCTCTCACCCATGCTGAGGGTCTGACAAAATAACCGCCCTTCTGCTCCTCAGTTTGCTCCATTCAACTGCTGATTTCCAAGCTATTGCTTTAAATAAATAAATAAACCCCTGCCACTTCCTGGCAGGCTAAAACAATAGAACTGTAACTCTGAAATTAAATAACTGTAGAATTAACTATGTTAACAACAACAACGACAAGAGAGCACACAAAACCCTAAGCGAGACCCTAATAGAAGCTTGCAAACACTGTCATGACCTTTACTCATAATTTACAGTCAACAGATGTCGCTCAGTAAGCAAATAAAACTGAATTGGGATTTGGGTGTGAACGGGCACAGTGTGTTTCAGAGCCAGTCCTCTTCAGTAAACAGTGAAATATTTTTGTCAAAGTTTTAAACTGATATTAACATGTAGCACAACAAAAATGGCTTTTAGCAGTTGATTTCTCAGTGCCTCCTTTAATAGTCAACTTTGGAAAGAAGAGCAAAGTATTTTTTTGCCTTTGCTATAAAAAGGGGAAAAGATGGGGAAAGGCTTATACCTATATTCTGTAAAACACCAGCAATACTGTGCTTTAGCTGGGATATTTTGCATATAACAATTTAGCGAGGATTGCCATTTGTAACATTTTAATGAGACATCTTGGAATGTATAAAGATGATGAATAGCAAGGAGATTTTCTGCTTTTATTCAGTAATTTTCTAAAACTTCTTTTAGTCATATGTCTGTTTATTAAAAGCTGTTATGGAACCAATTATTCTTTTGGGCTCATACGTAATCTCACACACGTCGAGTCATTAGCATTCACAAAGGTCTGTAAATGTGATTAGACCTGGACCCATTCAGGTTTCCATATACTTAACACACAGCTACAATACAACTAAACACATAGCTTTGAACAGCTGTGGGAAAAAAAAAAAAAAGAAAAAAAAAAGAAAGAATCAAGGCTCTCCATGGATCTAATTTTGCACTGCTGGGATATTTTTTCAGGGAGGTATGTCCAATTACAAACTCACACGAGATCCCTCGAGTTCATACTTTGTGCCTGGGCTATATTGTCCTTTACACACCCACACTTCCTCAAACTGTTTTCCCCCAAAACGCACAGGATCAGTGCTAATTTTACAAGGTAAATATAAAAGAGACAGTGTTGCTGATCGCAGGCATACGCCGTGTACCCAGGCAGGATGATGGCTGTAGGAGTGCTGCTGGCCCTAGGTTCCCCAACAGCCCAGTCACTGTGCTTGTACGCAGTTTGCTGTGTATAAATCCTGCAGTATTGTCTATGAATTTAATTCTAGCTATTATATATGTAACAAAAAGTTTCATGCAGAAAGTACATCATGAAATACAAATAATAATAAAAACTGTTCCTCGGTGGAAATGTGAAGTACTGCACAGACAAAATCTGACCCCAGCAGCGCCTCTCTGAGTTACACGAGACATCCCTTTTAACTGGGTAAGCGTCAGACTATCCACAGAAGTCCTATGCAGAACCAAACTTCATGTTTTTCACTGCAAACCCTCTGCTTAACCTCTAGGACTTCACTGCTTATATCACCAATTTTAACCAAAACACGTTTGCATGTCGCTCCAGCTTAATTGCTGCTGAGAAGTTCAAACTCCACTGGTAATTTCAGGTTGGTTTGTTGTATCCATTCTTACTGTAAGCTGGGGAAGGACTTATCCTCGTTAAAATACTGATCACTTTGTGCCTGATTCTTCCTTGCTCTAAAACATGTTCAGCTTCTAAGGTACTTGTACGATTTCACAGAGTATACAGCGCACACTGCTTCTCAGACTTTGCATTTCTGTAAATTCGCTGCAAATTAAGTCCAGTGTTTCATCACACATGCAATTTGTTACTCTTGGAAAATCAATGTTTATTCTGTACTGTGTTTTTCTCTGACAAAAGTCAGGGAAAGCACTTGGTGATCTTGTCTCAATTTCTCCCCATGGAAAATGATTTTTCATTCTATTCTACGTGTTCCCAAAGCTAACTGTCAGCTTAGGGCAAGCCCACATCTTCAAGTTACAAGCTGAAAACTTGGAATTGCTTTTGGTAAAAGCTCTGAATTAATAAATACATTTTATACATACATTTTAAAATTACAGAAGATCCCCCACCTTGTAATGCCACTCCAGTAGCACAACAAGATGGTAAAGATCAAGATGCAGAAAGACCACAGACACGTACCTCCCTTTTCACACTTTCCAAAAAGGAAAATAATTGGCAACTGCTCATAAGAAATCCCACTTCCAAATAACCTCTGATTAAGCTGTAGAAAAGGAAATTGTCAAAACCAGGAGACTAACTATGGGAATTCTCTTGTAAGGTATGGGCTGTTTTAGTTAACAAAATATATTTTAAGTGAAACATTTTGTGTAGTTTAATGACTTCATTTTTTTAATGTGTTAAAGTACCCAACAACTTTTAAGCAGGCAGAGGATTTCTTTGTTGCCGTGCCACAATACATCTCTTTCCTCATTAGCTCGACCAAAATGAGGCAGGAGGTCTAAACATGTGGATAGCAGAGGGTGGTTTCTCTACTGTCCTTCCTTTCCAAGCCATCACTTAGATCAATAACTACTTGTGCTGGCAATAACCAAGCCATGCACCTCTTTCAAGTTATTTTTGGAAGCATTCAAAGCAGCAAAGATCACAGAACAGCAGACACGGAGAAGATAGAGCAATATTAGAGTATGTCGTACTCAATTTCTGAAAACTTGGCCTGCTTTTTGACTTTAATCAAACAGGAATGTTGTTATGAAAATGTGCTGTGGGCCATACAATGCCCTTGAAAGGAAGCGGGCGAGGAGCAGAGCTGCAGCGAGCTCTGCAGTTGCATATCTCTGAAATGCTGCTCAGCACAGGGGATCTGGTGAGCTCCCCAGAGCACGTCTGGCAGTCAGCAGGACACAACCCTCTCACTTCAAACCATCAAGTCCATAGCTGTCTCCAGTCCTTTGCTGTCTTCGGTACTGTGTCACAAGCAAGTTTTCCCGCACTGCTCCCTTGCAGTTTTGTTTTCGCTTTGACAAGTACATGCAGCAGACAACCGTAGGTAGGAGGAAGCCCTACCCATTCATTTTCTTGGCTCCTCAACAAGATTGCCAAGGAAAACAAACACTGCACAGCCAGAACACGTGATTTTTGGCAACTGTGAAGGTTTAGAAAGAGCCTGCCTTCATCTTTTCAGGTTTTCCCAACACCCCATGGCAGTGCTTCCCTCAGCAGCACACCCCAGTTGTGTGTGTTGTGTTTGTGGCTTTTTGTTGACTTCATCGCCCCCCTGCTCGCTCCCGACGCCATCCCTTTGCCCAGCAGCATGCCATCCACTAAATGCTTTAACTGTACGTTTGTATATAAATAATATGCTTTATGTATAACTTTTACCCATTTATCACTATTTCTATTGTTATTGACTTCAGTCAATAAATAAGCCTATTTTAACTGTTTGTTTGTTTTCCATAATGAGTAGCTATCAAAGCTCAAAGAGCTGTTAGTGTCAGAGGACAAAAAATCCTCTCCCCAGGTGCACTTCACTCATCTCCAGAGATTCACTTCCTGCTGTTTTTGCACTCCGATGAATTATTTTTGTGGGAGAAGAGGCAGCGGAGAGGTACCCCCAAGTATTTCCAAGCGCAGTTGTGGCTATACCTGCTGTAGGAGAGCTCCTTTTCCACCCTCAGGATTTAGGCAGCCTAGCATGCTTCCACTTCACCGTTGGCATTTGTTTCCCTAACCTCACTGTTTGCAAGCTCACAGCAGCAGCGATGTGATGCGCACGTCTCCGCTGTGGCGCAGGGGATGCTGCGCCGTGGGGAACGCGATGGGGCACACTCCGCTGCCAAGCACGACAGCCAAGGGGAAGACAAGGTTCGAGGAGTGTTGTCTCCATCAGATGAATAAAGTAAAGCAACACGATAGGAAAAGCGTAGCGCCTTTCTGCTGGCAGCCCAGCCAGATGTCTGCTGTCGGAGTCACTACCCCAAGCGCAGAGGCTCAGGAGCTCTGCTCCATGATGCATTGCATATTTTACAGCCACATTTGCTGGAAAAGCACTTGAAGGATGATTTATCACATTGCTGTGCCAAAGAACTGAAAAGCTACCTGAAAGTTTTCCACTTAATACTAACGCTCCCAGCTTGGTGATCCTCCCTGGCTTTTTCTGTGTCCTCTTCTATCATTGCTGCATGCTGCAGCCATGGAAGGAGCCTGGAAACTAATGGCAGAAGCCGAAGTTAGGAAAGGATACAGATCGATCTAATCACAGAACACCAGTTTTTGAGCAAAAACCCTCACCAACAGCTCCCAGTGGGACTGCTTGCCGCAGGGCACCCAGCCCGGCACCAGCCTCCCGCCCCAGCTGCGCAGACCCTCGGCGAGCACCCCTTGGTGGCATCACAGGAAATGCCTAAAATTGGCTGAAAAGAATAACGAGGCTGTAGCCATTTAGAAATATGTATGTTTTCAGCAGTTTTGAGCTTTCTTCCCTGAAAAGCACAGCAGAGAGGCCTGTTCTGGCTGGTGGGAAGGACTGCCCAGAACGCTGAAGGTATTTTTGTTCCTGTGTTGCGGGTGTAAGCCCCCCAGGACCAGCACATTAAGGAAAAAAGAGGAACAACCAACCCTTCTTGGACCTCCTCTGCATGAGGTCAATCCCAAAGCCACTGGTGCCAGCGACAAGGACTCCCCTGAACGTGACATGGCGTTTGGGTCAGGTGCCAAGATCTGAATGGCCATTTCGCTGCATTTCCCCCATCTGATTTTCCTGTCCATCTGAGAATGGGCAGAAATACGGGTTTCCCCTTAAGATAACTCTTGAGCATGAAGTACAGGGAGGTTGGCTCCATGGATGGTGGCACCGTGCTCTCAGCCTTGATGCTTCATTTCATAGTCCTTGATTTCCTGGAGCTTATCTGCAATTAACTCTCTGCTCTGGGTGGGAAGGTGGTGGCTGGGCACAGTGATGCTCGCTCGCCTGGGGAAGCCAGGTACGGTGCCAGTGCCAGCAGAAAGTGTCATCTTCCCTCACGCTTGAAATACTCTCCCTGAAACCCAATGATGGCTACCTTGGGAATAATCCTGTAAATCTATAACAATAATGATGGACATACATGCTCCTCCTCCGACTCTTCACTTTCAACATTACTCAATCCTGGAAAACGAGGTGTGAAACCAGGCCAGGAGCTAACCCAGCAGCCCGGGCCCAGCAGTTAGAGACGTGGCTGTGTATGTGGAGCATTACGCGTGGCAGCGTGGGACCCTGCCCCAGCCCAGCCGGGAGCTCAGCTGACAGACAGACAGAAAACACACCCGGAGGACAGACCGCCAAGAGGCACGGGAGCCCTGCAGCACCTGGCTCCAGCTGTAGCTAACAACTGCCCCATCCCCACCTCCCGATGCCAAAACACCTGAGGCACCTGCCCCCACGCGTGCACGAGATACCTGTGCAGGCTTCTTGTCCCAGCAGACACGGGGCATCTCTCTCAGCAGAGAGAAGGGGCCCATGGCCAGCACCCAGCTCGAGCATCTGTCCCGGCGTTCCTCAGCTCTCAGCGCCTCTGGGCGAGCAAAGCTCCCCCGAAGGGCACGCAAAGCTCAGAGCTGCTGAGGGTGCTGGTGACCCAGCGTGTGCATGCACTGGCTGATGCAGGTTGGAAGTGGGGTTTCCAAAACACAGACCCAGCTTGAGAAATCACCCTAGTGCTGGGTTAAGCATTAGTAAGCACCGTCACAATCTTCCCGAACTTTTTTTTTTTTTTTTTTAAATATTCTACAGGGGGGCTTGGCCAGGGCTGCAGAGTGACTGATGGATCTGATCCGCAGCCAGATCTAGAGATGAAACAGCACGTAGGGCAAGTCTGGCTCTGTAACTGATACTCCCCATCAGATCGAATGTCTCATCTGAGTAAACATATTTTTATTATCTTTTTACCCATGGGTTTATTTTTCCAGAATAAGGTGATGAATCAACAGTCCCTGAAAGCCTGCTTTTTCCTTCCAAGTATTTTCATTTAGTCCATACAGCCTATAAATTTGAAAGCGTTTTGAACAAAGGCAGAGCTCCAGTCATCTTTTATGTGGCCAAGGAGCGCTGTACTCTATTTTTCAGTGAGCAAATTTGGCACTATTTTTAGGCTCTTGTTTAGGAGAGCAGAGACAGAATGACCTCAGATTTTCTGCCGCCATGCATGACCGTCCTTGCTCATAAACACATTCCTCACTGCTCCTCTTGCAGGGGGGAAAGTACTCGCTCAGAAATGGCTGTTGAACATAGAAGTGCTATGAGGTCATGGATTCCCTTCCTTCATGGGCAATGTTTCATAATACCAATTTAAATAATAAATAAATAAAACTAAGAAAAGAAAGTAAGGATGAGAAAGATCTGAAACAGGCCTCTCTCGCTGCCTGACATCCCATCATGATCTCGCACACAGATGCTGACCCAAGGACTTGTACAAGGGCTGTAACGTTGTGCAGGAAAGGGCAAGGAAAACATCACACTTCACGAAATCTGCGAGAGATGGCTAACATGGTGTTAGGAACAGGGATTAAACCGGGAACGAAAGATCCTGTGCTCAAAACTCAGCTTTCCAGCATTACTTTGAAAACATCAGCAAGCTGAATGTGGAGGAGCTGGAACAAATTCCAGTTCCTTTCTGGGTCAACAAAACCTTTGGCGTCAGGGTACCAGCACGGTCTTGAAGCTGGCTAGATACACAGACAAGTGCTCACTAAGATGTGTTTAGACTTCACTAACTCCCCACACCACCTCTCAGGCAACTCAAGTGTGCAGCGTGTTTGAGGACAGGGGAGCTGCAGCGACACCGCGTTGCTGCCCAAGCAGCAGGCACGCCTGTCCTTCCCGAGGAAAAGCAGCAGCACTCGGGGACAAAACCAGAAGGTCATTTGCTGGCTGTAAATAAAGCAGCAGTGTAAACTGAACCAGACCATTCCAACAAAGCTCCCCAGGAAAAACAAAGCAATCTCCAGAGACACCACTGGCTAAAAGCTTTGTGTTGTTACTACCACCGACGGAGGTTAATAACAGCATTATCGGGACCCAGCACAGCACAATTCCCATTTTACTGCTTCACCCAGCCCAGCCCGGCGGCACAGCACATCCCCCCGGGAGGCTGGGCACAACGTGCTTTGAACACCTGAGAACTGAACACTCAGCTGCAGTCTGTGAACGTGGCACCGGCTCTGTCAGAGCACCCATGAAGAACGGTTTTGCTTTGGGCTTCTAATGTGAGAGCCTTCAACAGCAGACAAACATTGCTTGGATCAAGGTGCAGACTGCCTTTGGAGATCAGTCTGAAGGAAGCAGAAAAATGCTTTTCTTTAACCACGAATCTTCTTTGCTACTGAATTACCAATAACACAATGTGTGTCCATATATATTTACATGTGTGTGCATGTGCTATTTGCATTCATAATAGTAGACTTGAAGAAAAAAAAAAAAGAGAAAACTAATCAATGATTTTTCAACTTTTGTTTTCCCTCCAATTAGGTCAATACAGCTTTTAGTATCTTGACCAATTTTGCTGAGTCATACAAATCAAAAGAAGGATAACTGGTTCTGTTAAATGAATATGACTGGTCATTCTTTTATTTAACCTTATAAATTACTATATTTCCAAAAACAAAATTAAAAAGTCTTTCTGTATTTCCTTGCTGTACATAACAAAATAAAAGAAGTGTGATCTGCCAAAATCAGGAAGCAAAGTAGACCTCAGCACACTTGAGAACTGATGCAAATAATATGAGCACTATTAGCCTCTTTCCTACAGATAGATTAAGTGTAAACCCCTTGAATGATGCATGTTTAAATATTAAACCCCTGTATAGCTGGTTATACAGAGGCAGCCAAGGAGATGTGGGAAATGCTAAATACAGAGAAGCAGACAGAGTTTACAACAGATTCATGTCTTGCACTAATGCTTGCACCAGCTTCTGATCTCACTCTTTCCTGGGCCATCACCAAATGACGATGAACTTAGAAAATTGTTTCTGGAAAAACAGCATTTCCACAAACAACATTCAGGGTCATTTAAAATGCATTTAAAATTCCTTCTACTTGTGCTGATATTCACATAGTACATGCAACTTGGTCTCTTTTTTTCCCAAAAGCGCCTCCTTTGTATCACCCAAAATAAGTGTTTTAGAGACTGGGACATCATTCTTTTGTTTTGAAGGAAGACATACTGCGAGCATTGCAAATCACAAGGTAATGTTGTGCATAAATGCGGCACGCAAGAACAACGGGGCTGACAGCTGCGGGGTCCGCGCTCTCTGTGCACCCACGGACATGCCTGGCCTGTGACCGTACTGCCGTGGCAGGGGCTTTTTGGGATGAACACGGATCTCTGCGGTTGTTTCTCAGATCTAATATACAACAAAGACAGAAAAGTCTTTATTTAACGTAATCATTTTAGGTAAGACCTTGCTAGGGCTAGATCAGACATGGGTTTTGTGGTGCTCTGGAATTAAGTTGTCCATTCAGATCTAAAAAAAAAAAACACAACTGGACAAGATCATAAACATTTTTGTCAAACAACTGCTTAAAACTCACTAAATTCCTACACAGACCTCCTCCTGGTGTTTAGGGAGTGAGATACATATCAAAAGCTAAAAGAAGCACCCAGCTTTACCCCCTAGCCCAATAACATGCTAGCTGATTCCCAGAAGAGGACGTCAGTCACTTTGGGGCACTCCGAGTCTCAGAGTCAGGAATCTCCAAATTTCATTGAGCAGCTTGGAACTTCTGCACTGCCAGGAGCTGTGCTTCCAGCAACAAGTGCCATTTCAGGCACTAACCTGCAGGAGACGTGGGCACCCCAAGAGGAAGAAGAAATAGAGGTATTTGGATCAGGGCTGGGAGGTGGGAGCCACTCGTGTTGAAGGGCAGAGCGACCACGGCGCCTCGTGCTCGCCATCTCCTCCCAGTCTGCCCACAGCCCCCTGCGTGTCAAATCTTTCTTTGGGTTTTTGCTTTTGGTTATAAAAACTTCTCATTTGTTCATGAATCTGTTCTGAATTTGGAAAGTAGGGTGATCAGGCACATTTCCATCTCACATCAGCTCTTTGTTACAAGAGGAATATTCTGCAACAAACACAGAAATGTGTTACAGCGTATTTCTCTACAGGAAAATTTTCCATTATAAGCCAGCAAGAAAGACAGCACCTTAATCTCTCTGCCCCACAAATATGCCTGGACACCTTAGGACAGCGTTGTTTTTAAAAAAATGAAACAATCAGTCAAGCTAAAACACGCTCTTGAATAAAACCTCAACGTGCAATAGATTCACGCATTCAGACCCTGTATTTCCCATTCTCCCCGCCTCTACCTGGTGGTCACAGCATGCTGTTTTGCTGGTTCCCCCCCATGTCACACGCTCCAGCGCACTCCGCAGGACCTACAGGCAGCTGACGAAGCCAAGCAGGCCGATAACATGACCTGCATTGACACAACCTGGCTGTGCATGCTGTTTGAGCATCCCGAGGCCCACTGCCATATATTGCTGAAAGAGTTTGACCAACGTTCAGCTCCTCGCTCTGCGATGCTGCCAAGTGCAAGAACTGAGCCAAGGTCCCCGCTAGTACTGCACGGTGCCCTGTAGCTGGGCACATCTACGGACTGAAGTGTATTTACACCAATTCTGTGGCAGTTACTGAAAACAAATTGAGCTGATCTATTTTTGCTATTTTCTGCCACTGGAGGGCATTCATTTCCCTTACAAAACTTCCTTAGCGCAGTCTGCGGGCAGCAGAAATGCCCTGGGTGAGTTGTTTTATCTTCTCCCTGCGGTGCCTTCACACCCACATGCTCCCCAGCATCTCCACCGTGAGAGCTCCCAAGGAAATCAGGCTCTCGAGCACCGGGGGATTCGAGTGTGGGTTTCAGCAGCAGCTTACGGCCAGGTGCTGCCCGAAGGAGCACGGTGCCGGTGCTGAGGCAAGTCCTGCTGGCCAGCTTCCACGGCAGGAGTGTCACGGGTGCCTGGGCACCTTGTGTTGGGGATCGGGCTGGCAGCGTGCTTTTGAAGCAAACCCACTGACCGACCCTACTTCTGGTGCCGTGCTCTGTGTGTCAGAAAAAAGTCAACGGGAAGATGTGCATCTCGAGGTGCAGGCAAGCAGCCGGTTCGTGGGACAGACTGGAAACAGTTTGGAGTAAAAGAAAAATTAAACAAAAATCTAAGACAGGGAATAGCACGGATGGTGGATGCTCAGCACCAAGTGTTTCACCCTACAGACCGCTCCCGTCGGTCGGCACTCATCGTTAGCTGTACATCAGCTCAGCTGGTCCCCTGCATCCCAAGATTCAGGAAAGGCTTTTGGTTTCTGGGGTGAAAGTTTGGCAATGACACAAGACTGGGGAAGAGAGGGAACCAGCTATAAATAAACCTAGCTGTATTCACCCAGTGCGTACACAGAAGGAAGACACTTGTGTATCAGTCCAAGATATAAAACCAGCGTGTTAGCACTTTGGAGTCTCTGTAGCTAAGCATAAGAGAGGAAACAATTGGTACGGCTCCACAGGACCGTGCGGCCGCGCTCCCCAGGGCCACCCCGCCCAAGGCTCCGAGGAGGCAGGCAGCTCACAGCCACCCAAAGGCAGCGATGACAGCACCCGCTGGCTGCCATGCCCCTCACCGAGGAGCCTCTTGCCACCCCGAGCAGCCAGAAAACCTGCAGGAGGAGCGACTCGTTTACCCTCAGCTTTGCAGAGCCCTGTCAACAAGCGCCCCAGCTCCGGAAGCTCACGCTGGTGAGGATTACGTGCAGAGCTAAATATCCTTTCAAGTAATCGCCCTAAGGGTGTGTGAATAATACGAGCTTTCGACTGGGGAGGAAAGGGGTAGGAGAGGAAAAAAAAACAACAACATATTTCATGAGCACTTGTTGAGACAGTCTGCTGCTCCACATTCCCCAGCTCTTTGTTTTCAACATCCCTGGCAAATCGTGCTGGCACCAAATGACAGCCCTCTGTAACAGCATCCATCCCCCCGGGAGGGTTTATTATTATTATTATTATTGTGTGCAAGTTTTTTTTTTTAAAAAAAAAAACAAAAACTTTCCTGCTTGACACGTTGTATAGTGGTTTTTGTTGTTGTTGCTGTTGTTGCTTTTAAAGTTAATCAAGGCTCAGATGGGCTCACAAGCTGTAATCATTCATTCTTTCAACTGCTGAAAAAAAATTTAAAAACTGTACTTGGATTCCAGCACAAACCCTCTTTTTTTCCCTTCACTGCAGAATAACACATGAAAGCGTAGAGGGGAACATTTAATCAAGTCAGGCTGAGGGACAACGAATGATTTGTGGTACCCTCAGGTTTGGGGTGCAGGTGAGAAGGCTCGGGAATATAAAACTCTCCATGGGGCGTTAGCTCAGTTCCAGTCTTCCTAAAAACCAAGGGCTCCAGCTTGCAAAACACCATGCTGAAGTGGAAGGCATGAAGCACAAGAGCTAGCGCAAAGAAACCGTGGCTTATGCTTTATCCTGTGTGCTTTTGCATTCCCTTCCCCTGCCTGTGCTCACTCCACAAATGCACTGCGAACTGTACGCAAGTTCACCACGTTACTTATTTACCAGCAAGATTTTATTCAGCTCTTATCTTGTTTGTAGGCAGAAAAGTACGAGAAGGAAAATACAGTTATATCGGGTCAATCCTATCACAGATTGCAGCTAAATTGTCCACTCAGAAAGACAACTCGGAGCCTACATCTGGGGCACAGTCTCGATGTCTACAACCACTTCTGTCTTTAAGTAGCTTTGCCATTAGAAAAAGAGAGAGCAGCCTGCAGTATGGACACCGGCAGGCACCGTACAGGTATTTATGGCATACGTGGTACCTGCTTGTCACCACAGCACAAAACTTGACCTGGGAGGTTACTACAGCGTAGAGTGACTCATCCAGTAACTCTCAATACCATTTATTACTACCTGGGCGGTAGTAATTATATATGGTAGCTTTCACATGTTAATTACTTCTTATGAGAACTCTTCTCATAACTCTAACTCATAAAGTTAAATTATGTGTATGTATATATAGACTTATCTACATATCTATATATAGATGCACAGCACATACACATTATTTTTCTATCTATCTTATCTCCTGGAAAATTAAATAGACCAAGAAGCAACAAACATAACCGAGTTAAATTAAACATTATTGAAATTTATGATGGTTCCTGGTCAGCTAAACACAGTTTCAAACACTGTTGTAATATAGTAGAATTCCAATGAACTTAGTTGCAATAACTTGTTCTTTCTTCACAATCCATCAAAACTTTCTTGGGAATTAGCCTGCAACATACGGACAATAGAACCATGTATCTTCAGCAATAAGTTCACTAAAACAGCCTCAGTGTTTTAGCTCCAATTTCCCCTGATGCAGTAATATTTTACTGGCTCTCCTGTGAAGTGTTTTGGGGGAATACTTGGGGCATTCAAATAAATGCTTTGGCTAAATAAAAAATAAATAAATAAATAAACGTCTAGATTCAAGCATGTGTTTTTCTTCCTTGGTTTTGAACAAGATGAAGTATCTCAAGTTTTCTCAACATTGATAAACCTTGGCTCATTGAAAGATTTGGTTTAAGTTTATTTTCTGAGTTTGATTTTTTAGATCTAAATAATTGCAACATGTAAAAAACATAGAATCTAAAAAACCTTTAGTTTCAGCATTGCTTTCAAAAGGAGATTGTATATACTGAAGTTCTTTGCTGGCAGATGTGTTACTTTTCACGTGTTTGGTGCAATAATGGTGTGATCAAATACTAATGTCTTAGTATTTGGATAAATGAAAAAGTGTCAAAGGATGTGCTCAAAAGTGTTCAAGTGCAGTCAGCATGCAGATTTCTCTCTGAAATGCCTGGCACTACTTTCTCTCACTTGATTTCAGAAGTAATTATTAAAAAACATGTGAAACGCATTTTCAGACAATTGAACTTAGTTAACAGTACCCTTGCCATGATTCACTGCACAGAACGAAGAGAAATGCAAACGTACTGCGCTTTTTAATGTTCGTTTTCACACAAGCAAAGCAGAAAAAAAAATTGGCACATTTCATTTTGCCATACCCAGAAAGGAATATGTCACCTACTAGTATCACTGAGAATTCGGTTTTTAAAGCATCTTTTAACAAATAAATTTTGCTGTTCTCCCACCCAGCCTGTATCCTTCCAAAACACAACTATTTCCTGTCTCATCATGCAGCAGCACTAATGCTCCATCATTTCAAAAGAGTTAGATGTGATGGTGGGGAGACCTGGGTATGTCAATAATAAATATTTCCCTTTTAATCAGAATCAGAAAGTATTTTTAAGAGACTACCTATTAGCAATACTTTATTATTTTTATTTTTGCTCATATATACATACAGTGGTGAGACATGGTGGAAAAAAAGGTTTCTCTAGCAGTTACCTAGATCATTTTACCCCTAAATGCTTCACTGCATCCAAGGAGGAAAAAACGCTTGCAGTGTGCCTGTCCCTGATACAAGCATAGCAAGCTTATTTCCTCTTTCTGTCTTCTAAATGTACATTACTTACTGTACATCGTACCACATAAAAATGTTTAAAATATGTTTTACAGCCCTGAATGACAACTATCAATGCTACAATAGCCTAAGCTGACCTGAACGCTGTATAACCTGAATGCTGTACCCTTAAAATAGTTAGAAATATCTTTTTAAGCATTTCTTTACAAAAACAGTCCTAGAAACTGGCATGCTGAATGGAATACAATCCACTTAAAAACAGGAACTGGACCTAATACAAGAATTTGGCTGAGCAATCTGGGACAAAAATAAGAAAATCTTCACCTAAAATGTACTAGTTAGGAACTGAAGAACGAGATTTGTTCTGAGCTGAAGGAGAACGCGGTACCTTAGGGCTGCCCACCTGGTCTGTTACGCCTGAAAGGCAATGAATGACACACGCTCGCCTCTGAATCAAAGGAGCTAACAATCCATACCCAGACAAAAACCCAGCTGAAACTCAGTGCTAGAGAAAGATCTACACAATTTCACCAGTTAATTCCCATGAAATCTTCATCCCGAGTTTCTTGGGCATGTTTGTCCAAGCGCTAAAGCTTAAATACGTATTTCTATTCAATTTCATATAGCATTAAAGAAATTTGGTCCCTAAATGTTTCTTGTTTCAGTTCCCAAATATTTGAAACCCTACAAAAGCATCCTCTTTGCAGATGCATCAAATAAGTCAAAGGTCAAGAGTTCATCTAAAACATAAGCCAGACCAGCAGTGCTGACAACTGACACAGTGACAAGTGAAGGGACAAATACAGAAGATAAGAAGGTACAAGGTACTTGGACTCTTATTCCTGTGCATGGAAGAGGCTAAGTGCATAGTGAAGACCGCATGCTATTCGTTCCTGACATAGGGTACGCACCATACTGGAAGATCAAAACCCTCACGTATACTGGGCCAGACACAGACAACCCTCCTCTTAACTTCCTTGAGTTTTAAATGCAGCTTCTGGGGTTTAATCTGCTCTTCCAATTTCCTCTGCTTTTGTGTTTGCTGTAAACTATTTACAAAGCTTGACAACAGGGCGAGAGAAAGCTACAAACCTACAAAGATATGCCTGTGGAACAACCGAGAATTGTGAGCAAAATATTACTACTTTCCAGGTTTGCCGTAACAGCAATTTTGAGTGTATTTTAACACAGCATTCACTAACAACAACAAAAAAATAATCAGAATTTGCACACACAAAAAAACACTTCTTACCAAAAACGTAGGTCAGAAAGTAGTGAACCTTTTATTTCCTCAGATACACAGACCAATGGAGTATCATTTCCAATTTCCATCCTAAGAACACAGTGCTAATGTATGCCAAGCAAAACCGATCTTCAGACACGTCCCCCTTATTCTCATGCTTAGATTTTCTTTGGAAAAAATTCCTTACGGTGTTTTCAACACCTGCCCCTTGCCCATCATCACACACCTTTGGAAAACAAGGTGGTGACAACTGAGAGCTTGGTTTTTAACATCCCTTGTGCTTTCTTCTGTTATCAAACAATGCTGCCATGTCTCAGCAGGACTTGCAACCCACACATTCAGAGGTCAGAAGTTAATGAAGGAAAGCAGAATCTGATGAAGAAATTACAGACCATATCAGGGCTCACACCTCAGTTGGCTCCTGACGTGGTTGCATCCTTGTCAGACTGCTATAGTGAAGTTACAGGGGCCTCTCTTTTGGCTTTAGGCTTTTAGGAAAACTTACTTAGGAAAAAATCTGGTAAAGTTCTTGCTGAATATGCTTACTTTGATACCATTCGTACCTGAGATTCAAAGGTCTGCTTTGGCATTAATAAGCATTCAAAATAAAATGATTTTTTTTTTTGACTGTATGAAGTCCTATGGGGTAAAAAAAAAAAATTGGAAATCATATTTAAGGGTGCTGCATCTCCCAGTTAAAAAATAAATAATAAACAATGCAGTACAAAGGTGAAATCAACAACACAGTACACCACAGTGTTTAGCCAAATTTCTCAGACTGTTACCCCAAAAATTCACTTGAAAGATGGAAGAAATCTGATTTTGCATCAGACATGCAGTTCTTTGGCTCAGCTGAGTCTTTCCCACTCTCTCTCACCTGTGCTACAGTTTCCTTTCCACCAGCCTTGCTGTGTACCTCCTCAGCAATTGCAGCACGACATTACCTACTACATTCAGGTCTGCGCATGCCCACAAACCAGTCCTGCAATCTCAGTTCATTTTGGAAGCTCACCTGCCTACCAGTGACTCATGCAAAAAGGAATAACCAGAACTAGGAGGAGGTAGTACAGATGCAACGCTTTCATGGTTAAGCCACAGCCCCTCAGATTGTTACCACAGTCTCATGACCTGCATTAGCTTTCATTTGAAAAGGAAGGAAAGCATTTACTAGTTTCAGCAGAAGTTTGTTGTAGCTTTTGGATTAATTAATACCACCTTAACAAATCATGGTTTAAGAGACATTGAATACTGCCTGAATGTGGTGATTGACAGTGGCCTACAACAACTCAGAAAAAGAAGAAACGTACCAAAGCGTTTGGTTTTGTAATGAAGGTCACTTAAGGGTTCACTGTTGTTTCATACGTCAGCGGCTGCAGCACTGCACTGGAAGATAGAGAATTGTTTTCTAGTCCTACTGCAGATAGCCTGCGTGATCTCAGGTCAGCCAGATAACCTCCTCACATCTCACATCCAAGCCACAAACCACTGTTTTGAGTCATTTCTGAGAGAATAAATAAACCACATTTCTCACGTTGCTCAATCTAATCTCCTTCTTTACCTCACAGCAGCCTGTGTTAAAATCCAGCTCTGCTTTACACTAACTAAAAACACTCCTGGAGGCTCCAAACCACCTGGAAAACCCTTTCACGCACAAACTTTCTCAATTCACTGAGGACAACAAGCATTTAATGCTGACTTTAAACAGCCAGGGTCTTTCTCCAGTAACTTGATCAGGAACAGCCAAGCTCTCAAGCGTCATTCACTGCATCTGTTTGCAGGCCCCAAACCAAAACCAGTCAGCAAGTTTTTGTTCACATCCACAGCATACCACAAACCTGATCAATTAGGAAACACATAGAGCAATTATTTAAAACTCCCACCCTTACAGATACAGATAAGGAAACCGGACTTACTTTCTGATGAACGGAAGGCTGTGATCTCCCCAGCAACAACAGCACTGAGAGCTACAGGCAGGCCGCTGCCCGAGCCAGACATGCACATGAGGGCATTAGCACCAGGTGCCCCAGTGAATTTTCATTAGAAACTGCAGCTGTGTAGAGAGCACAGGTTTAGTTGGAAGCAAGTGGTCCTGCATACACAGAAGAGATGAGACACTAGACTTTTGTGCTTAACTTTATTTTATTCCCAGCTAAACTATTTTCTGTTAACAGATGCTCCTCCGGGTCCACTGAGTAGCGTGCCTCAGAGTGGTGACTCCAGCTGCCCACCACAATATTGTCTGTGTGCTCGCCAGCACTGGGTATAGTCCAAAGCTGCAACACAGCAAACACTCATCCTGTTTAAACTCACATGTAATCCCATTGAGATCAGCATATGAGTAAAGTCAAGCAACCACGAGAGCCCAAGATCAAAGTTAAGCCCAGCCTGAACTGCCCAGCCCACGCTGAGGCAACAGAGGCCTACTTCCAGCAGTTGCCTGCCTGCAGTTGGGGCTTTTTCTTTTTCCTTGTAGTCTGGCTTGCACTTTAACCCAGAAACTGCCCATAAAATCCAGCATGGCAATTTTGCAAAGTTCAGTTGTAGCAAAAATAATAAAGGCTGCATCAGTTGGTGCAATAACAGATGTTTTTTAATGTGCCTTGAAAGCCCAGAAGGAAATAAGTGGACAGCTTCTGGGAGCGAAGACACCTCAGGAACATGAAAAATGATCACCAAGGTCATTCTTTCATAAAAAGAGGATCTGCATAGCAGAAAGAAAAAAAGTTTTAAGTGTGATGTTCTGGAACTGCTCAGAACATATTGTTTTCTCGCTGAAAAAAGTAATTGCCCAATATCTTAATTTTTGCATATATAAGGGAAGCTTTGGACAGAATTCAAAATAACTTTCTTGTTGTAGAAACAGGCTAGAAACACATAGGTCAACATCTCTCGTTAAGCCTTCCAAGTAAAACCACATGCAGATTTTAGTTTGTGTGCATTTCCTCGAGCCATTCCAAGGGAAAAAAAATTATGGGGTAAAGGGAAATTTAAAAACACAAGTCCAGCTATATAACTCCCAGAAATTATCAACTCAAATGAACTGACCGTGTCACAGAGTAACCCTCAAGAGGTGCTTAGTCACACTACTAAAGGAGATGAAACGGAAAATACAGTAGGGCTGAAGACACACGAAGAAAAATGGAGCTATATTCTGACAGACTGTGGGTCAAGAAGCAGATGAAGACACACTATACTTCACAAAGACAAATGCAGTTCTTGAATTGCTTACAGACTGATTCAGGCAAACATCCACATAAGTCAATATACCAAAATCCACCCAAACTCAAATCTTGACCTCGTCTGCCCCGTCTGTTTTCCCTCTATATTGCTGAAGTGTTCAGAAGGGGCACACAGAAGTGTTCAGAAAGAAGGATATTTAACAGCAGGTTTTGAATGAGCAAGATCCTTCATAAACATGATAATATTTGAGAAATAATTTCACCAGGGAAACCAGAACATTCTGTCCTGAAAAGTCAGGACATTTCATTTTGAAAATGTTGTTTTGAATGAATTTAAATTAAAAAAAAAAATTAAAAAATGGAAAGAGACTTATTTAAAGAGGTAAAAAAAAATCCTGAAAAGACAATAAAATTTTTAGTATCAGTTTAAACAGACATTTCATTCACGAGAACTGAGGCTAAGGGATGAGACCTGGGTCTCCTGCTTTTGGGGTGCTGGCAGAGGCTCCTCCCTCTCCCAGACAGGCAGGACTGGCTGTGCCAATGCCACACACTGCAGCTGTAATGAAAAACAGGCCAAACACGCCGAATTTGAAAAGACAGACAAATATTTTTCATACCAACTTTATCTTAGGTCATGCCACTGATGTCAGTACTGAGTGCTTCAAGGACGAGGATGGTCACAGCCCCCAGTGGGCTGTCTCTGCAGAGCTGGCACAGAAGGAGCACACACCAAAGGATTTTCTGGCATACTCCTCAAATTGATGGTCTCCTTACAGAACATCAGGAGAGCTTAGCCATGCCGTAGGCAGCTGGGTGCCCCGTACAGGATCTGACTGTGTTAAGATTAGACCAGGCTAGGGCTGAAGGAAGGGCAGAAGGGTGATGGAGGACAGGAGTGCTGTCTGAAATGAGGGATCTTGTGCTATAGGTGTAGGACAAGCTGGAGCAAGAACTGTCAGGAAGTAGGACCGAGGCAAGTCCTCCGTGGTCACGGTTCAAAGCATCACTCAATAGCCCGAAACAGCCAGTGGGGTTTTCATCTGTAGTTGATGGGCAGCAGGCCAGGCTCACAGGGCAATCCTTGTGTTTAAGGAGACCAGGTGTGGTCAGGCAGTTATATCTGCCTGCCCCACTGCAGTCTAACAGGGCCTGACACTTAGTCACAGACACCAACACGCCTACACACCTCCACAGGAGCTGCCTGTGCTGCCGAGCCCATGCCGAGGCTTGAGGAAAAACCAAGCGAGCAAACAGCAAGCACAGATGTCCCCGGCCACCTGGTCTGAAGGAATCCACAGGCAAGGGATGGAGGGCTGCCTTGTCCTGAGCCCTGGAAGAGTGCTAGAGGCACTCACTGCCCATGTGTCCCGTGTGGAGAGGACAAGACACGGGGTCCCTAAATGCTGTATGGGTGCTGAGGAGTGAATCTCTGAGCTTGAAATTGTGTGTTCCCAGCACACCCCACAGGGGAATATATAAAAAACCACTAACAGGAAAAAGGGGACTTTAACGGGCTGGAATAATAACTGATAAGGAAGAGGGAAGCTGTTGCAAGGAATATAGCATGATAAAAGAGGAAAGGGAAGCATTTACAGCAGAGAGAGGCCTGGAAAGCTCGGGATAAAAGCAAGCAAACCAGCCTTACAGAATTGCAAACAGCCCTGAAAGTGACAATTTGGGCACAAATTCACAGAGGGACATCTGTAGGGCAGATCTTAGCAAAGCTCACCTACTTCTTAGGGCTACGCAGTCTTAAGGCATTCTCCAAAGTTCGTTTATCCAGTCAATCCAGGGAGAGCAAGCTGCAATTAAATTCCTGACAGCCAGCCCATGAAACAGGGCAAGGGGGCATGTGGAGGGCACTCAACTAGCAAGCAGGAAATGCCAAAGAAATGTCCCTGAAATAATCTTTCCCAGGCTGAGAGTTGTAAACCATGCAGCTGTGAGACCCAGATCATCACAAACATGGAACAGCTTTCTGCACTGAAGATCCTATCATGAGACTAATTTTTTTTTTTTTAAATGTTGCTTTCATAAAATGGGCTAATAGCTCTCACAGTCCTTTAGGTTGTGGAAAACCAACATTATTGGCCCTCTGTGGCCTGAAAGGATTCAGCTGTTCTCCCCAGAGGGTACTTCAATGGTTCTGTTGCAAGCAAGTACCCTCCTCCCTTGAAATCCTTCCCTTGCAGGGCAGCAGACTGTGCTTGTACCACCTTCCTCTCCTGCTCCAGGCATGCCCTCTGTAAAGGGCAACCCAGTTTCAGAAGATCTGAGCAGCAAGTCTACTCCTTCCCTGTGCCTTGAGTAGCAAGTACACTTCTAAGTAACGTGACTTTAAGCCTCTTAGAGCAAGAAGCAGCACTAGCTCCTGGGTTAATGCCCTATTCCCTCAACAGTCAGAGGGCAGGTACCTTTCAATTCTGGAGTTTTTTGGCTCACACACAAGTGTAGTTGCTTGATTTCCTATCTGCAATGTACCTTGCTCCTTGTTCAGGATGTAAAATGAAAGGAAAGATTCATGAAAGACTCTGCAGAGACATCAGTGGAAAAACAGAGTGGAAGACAAGTACTGCTGGACATAAAACAGCACCAGAAAACCAGCTGAGGTAGCCAACGCTGAAGTCTAAAGGTGTAGCGAATAGAAAACACAGAGGAAGCAGAAAGGACAGACACTATACACAGCTTCTAAGAAAGAATCAACAGAATTTCACAATGTTGTTTACTTTATTCATTTTAAGTATGTTCTGCTCCATTTCCATGCAAGATCAGTCTTTGCCAAACCTCTGCTTCCCATGGGGCTGTCTGCTGGTTGGGTCAGTTTATTGTTCACTGAGATATTTGGGTTACCCAGAGCCAGTGGCGAGATCTGGAAACGGTCCCTTTTGTATTTAACGAAGAAATACAAAAGCTGGTGTTGATTAGCTCACATTTCTGACTGCACATTTTTATATCCAGCTTGATATGCTGGATGTTCTCAGTATGATTCATCTGGAAAAATAGCAATTTAATGTAGAAGGGCATGTTGGAGCAGGCAGAAACATTTCAGGGAAACACAGATTTAGTCAGAGGATTTAAATATCAACATACAGAAAATTATCTGTCTCTGTCTGGATGAAGAATACTTTTACAGGCTAGGACTCTTAAAAGTAGTCAAAGGGAAGTAGGCATCCAAATCCCACCAGATTTTTTCAAAGCTCTTTTTAAAATCCCATCCTGGAATGTGAATATCAGGCTAGACTAATGGATCAGATCCAAACATGCATAAGTGAGGGTAGCCTCAATGTGGAATCACGAAAAACAGGGAAAGAAAATACCTCATGAAGTCATCTGGTTTATCCCCCTGCCCCAGGCAGGATTATCTATACCTATATCATTCATGACAGATGTTTGTCTAACATGTTTTTAAAGACCTCCAAAGACGGAAACTCCAATATTTTATTATCCTGTTAGAAAGCTTTTCCCTATTGTTTAACCTGCATCTTTCTTCCTGTAGCATAAGATCACAACTTTCTATCACATAAACCATAGGCTTTTAGGAAAGACTATTTCTGTCCTTTACACAGTTTGATTCTACCTTCTGCATACTTGAGGATTATCTCTATGTTATCCAAAGGCTTCTCTTGTAAAAGCTGAGCCATGCAACTTGATTAGCTCTTACCTCCTTGGTCATATTTGAGACCTCCATAATTATACTCAACACTTCTCCTTTGAATCTTTCCAACTGGTCCACGTCCTCCCAAACTGCAACACCAGAGAAGTTCAGCCAAGGTTTCTCCAATGCTGAGAATAGCAGAAAGATGGCATATATATCAGGTATATCTCAATATATATGTGTATATTAAACAGGCTACATTGTTCTTTGTGCGTTTTGGTATTCAGTACTGCACTCCATCTTTTTTCTCCTCAACAGTATGACTTTTTTTGACTCATTCAAGTCACAGAAGAAAACCTTTCCCAATTTACAGTTCCCTCCCTCCTTCTTACATGCTGCTTATCCCAGCTGTCCATCTCATTAAGCAATTTTTCTTTTATAGGATCTCTTACTTCAAATCCTAAGTAGCAAATTCCAGTTGACTTATTATTTAAAATAGATCTAGTTCCTATGGAGCTTGCTCAACTGCCAACGTGGTGCACTGTGAACAGAACAGTTAGCAATTACAGAAAGGAACCCCTCTGTTTCCTTCCAGCCTCTACAATTTGTTTAAAAAAAAAAGTAAAAAAAACACACTAGAACATAACAATAACCCTAAATAGACTATACAACATCAGCCAGTCTCAGTTGTTCATTATAATCATAACCGGCTTGTAAGGTTTCAGAGAAGGTCATGTCAGCTATTTAGGAAATCAGCATGATGTTAAACGTATGTAGTTATTATTCTTAATTGGCAAGTTTGATTATCAGCTGTAAAGACAACCTGATTTTAAGCTGAAGAAACCATGCAGTGAAATTCCCCTGCTAGATAGTCTGCAAAGAGAGATGTTTTCAGCATATGCTATGTTTAAGACTGCTGTTCACATTATCATTAATCATGCATTGCAGTGGATGGTACAATGTATGCAAATCCTATATTTACAGTTCTCTGTTAATTGCATGGTGCAGACAGAGCCACCCTTCTCAGGGCTGTGAGCCTGGGATGTGTGGGCTGCAGGTTAGCACCAATAGCCTGGCCAAATCAAAACTGGATAATCTGTTGTGACTGTAATGGGTGCTGTTACATATTTAATAGCTTCAGTTACCAGAATACAACATCTCAGTTTCTGTTTATATTTCCCAGTATAGACAGCCATATATACACTTTAATTTCTAAATATACTGCATTCCCAAAACCTACTCTAAAAGAATATAGTTGTTATAAAATCATGCTCTCAGAAACTATAAAGTATGACAAGTTTGTCCGAGAAGACTGGAGAGGGTCTCCTTTTGTATGTTCACAATAAAAACAGTCACTGTGTATGCCTGCAGAACCTCTGTCCCTTTCATGGTGGACATTTCTGGAGCTATTTAATACAGACTAATTTTTTTTTCTTCAGTTTTTACACTACACTAATTACAAATCATGTCTGAAATACATTATTGACTTCCTCATGGGTATTTCCAGCATGCGTTCACCACAAGATCACAGACTGACATTTTTAAGGCAGTCAGACACCAAGTGCACCAGGAAACCTAGAGGTGCTGGGCCATAGGCATCCCTGCAGCTTTGGGTACACGGTGCTACTGTCCAGCTTCCGCTGATGCCAACTGCTGCCCCTGGGCAGGGGCTGTGCTGAGTACACAAAGCACTGAGCAAAGGACCAGGGAGACTCCAAATCTGCACTGCAGGTCCTTTTATTGTGCATTTGGAGCTTGCAAATAAAAATGACCATGACTAGAGCTAACTGGGATGGAGTTGGACTAGCACGGACTTCCTGAATTACACTGACGAAAGCTCAGCTCCGCCTGTCACTATACACTGGTACACATATGACCCACGGGATGGCAGCGTGGCTGGTGGTGGTCAGGGCAGCTGCACTGAGGCCCAGGGGAATTGGGCACAAAGGCTTTGAACACAGCTTGCTAGAGACACCTCAGCTCTTTCCAAGCTCCTGGTCCCACGCTAGCCATCATATACCCCTGGGAGGATGGTGCCACTCGCTACCCTGGAAAAGATTCAATAACTACATAGATGAGTAAGAATTGATACTGCTGAACGTTGTGTCATTCATTGGAAATCATTCTAGCAAATGATCTCACCATCCTAGTTGCCAATTCACCTTGCTAGCCTTCAGCAACAGAATAGAGGCTCGTGATTGTTTTTTTATTTGTTTCTCAAGTGTGCATGTTCCCTCCCTATGAGAATATCCTCCAAGTATCTGAATCTCCGGCTGCAGAAGCTGTTATTGACTTGCAGAGACCAAGGCTTGTTATCAGGCTTAAAGCAAAAAGTACGCTCAAGTCTGTTCTAAGTCACCAAGCACATTTGTTTGCCTACTACATTTTTCAATAAAGTCCAACTGACCTCACAATGAACTGGAATTTCAGTTCAGCTGTCCACCCAATACTCAAAAGTGAAGCAGGATTTACTGAGCACTCACGGACCCTCCCAGGCCCCTGCCCAGCAGGAGGCGTGCAGCGCCACTGGAGACCTTAGCAACACTCTCCAGGCAGGATTAGATAAGATGCGAGATTTTGCCTGCATGAGTCAACCACCTCACCCTGTTTCTTTGTTAGTGACTTTAAGACCTTGTCTCTACTTGAAAGATATACCTGTAAAACAACAGTACACATGGGATTGAGCTTAGACCAGAGCCCAAAATGAAGTTATAACAGGAAAAACTTTTTTCTTTTTTTCCCAATGTAATCATGCTTACAAGGACAGTTACAACATCCCAAGAATTGTGTCCTATGACCAGTATAACTCAGCAAGCATTTCAGTGTAGATCAGGTCAACTGTGCACCCAAGCTGTAAAAACACAGGAAAAATCTACACAATCGTTCATTTTATTTACATTAACAGAGGCTTCAGCCCTATAGGAGAGATTCTTACCCACCAGCAAGGTCAGTGCTGATTTGTGTTGCAGACCAACTGAAAAACTAAGCCCTACTCCTTTCTACTTTGCCCTAACCATATACAATTAGGACTGAACACTGAACATTTTCCAACTCACACTTCCAAATTAGAGTTACCAGCCCCTTGAGACCCATAAAATTTTAAAATTTCAAAATACTTTTTTTTTTTTCCAATAGAACTGTCATTAGGTGGTTTTCAATAGTCCAGCTATTATAATGTCTGAAGAAATGGAAAATCCCGTACTTGATTTGTACCTGATTACGTACTTCAAAATTAGAGAAGTCCTTTTGTGTGAGTGTTCAGGCCACTCATAGCAAGACAAATAAGAATAGACACTCCTATGAGTCCTTAGAGATATTTGGGGTCCATAGGTGCATATTACCTTATTTGATACTTATTAAAATGGCATCTTACAAATGACCAACTGAGTAACAGGAGCTGGAGACACGCAGGAAGCCTGCAGCTAATCAGAGCGCTAAACAACACCCTTGGAGTCAAGATGTTAAGGCTACTGGGCACTATTATTTTCTAATGAAACCAGCATTTTCCAGCTGTCTTGTATTTGTAGGTATATTGCATCAGTGTGGGTGAAACAGCAGAGCATGTGCAGTCCCTGTTGTGCGGCACAAAACTAGGAACATTTTTCCTGGTTTTATTTTGCATTGCTGTGTTCCCTTGCAAGATACGCATTGGAAATTTGAGTATTAAGATGGTTTAATTGGGGATTCGGCTTTTAAAAACAATACTCCTTGTGGATCTCTTTTTGATTCAGAAATGAAGAGCTCTAAGTCTTCAGTATGTTGCTTTTTTTTTATATATATATTTCTCTTTCCTCTAAGACAGATTTCAGGAAGCTGCTGCTGTCTTATTACAGGTTATTCCAAGCACAGTAAATGTTTGCACATCTGATCTTGACACTTTTCAGGATTTTTCAATTTACCACCAGGAGGTGCAAATGATCTTCCCAGCTGCAGCACTTTGGTGTTCATTGCAATTACCAGCTATATTCGAGGTAGAAACAGCTTTCTCTATTCTTTCACAGGATTTTTTTTCCTTATTGCTATCCTTTCACCCCTCCCTACTTGCAGGCCATGAAGGCTTTCAGAGCGCTTACCAAATGTGATTTCCTAGCCTGTTTTGGATTGAGCTTTCTCTGAGAATCAGCTCTGCATTGCTGTTGTTGCTGGCAGAAATATTTGGTAGTACTTACACGTTGGAAAAGTGCATATACCACACCATGGCAGTTAAAACAGATCATTTCTATGGGTGATTTGTTATCTCCCTTTAAACAGTGCGACTGAGCTGTACAACCAGTCCTGGCAAGAGCTGACTGCAAGCCACACAGTGAAAGCCAAGGACCCACCAAATGCCTGGGATCCACTTCTCTAATGCGTCTGCAGCCAGAGCTGGTCACAGCCTCAAAATTATCGGCAGGCAAAAAGGGAAAGAAAGCCCTGTCCTTCTCACCCCATGCAGACGTGAAACAATAAGGATGGGTGGGGTTTCTGTCCCAACTGCACGTATGTTCAAACCCATATTTAAATTTAGCCCTTGTGAGAACTGGCATCTGAACCGAACCCAAAGCTAAGAGAAGGCATTTCTTCCATGCAGGAGCAGCCAAGTATGTAAGATATAATCACAGGGTAAGGACAGGCTCTCAAGATGAGGTGGTCTCACTGGACTTCCAGTGGAGATTGCAGAATTTTTAGTCGATTTAGCTAGTTTCCACATTTCTAACTATGGAATGTCACAGTAGCAGCTCAGATCTGAATCACAGAAACTCCCTAACACTGACTTGTTTCCAAATAATTTTCTCTTTATCCTTTACACATGGATGGTGATCCAGTATGACTGCAAGACCAAGCGTGCAGGGCAGTCAACGCCACTAAAATAGCCAGTTCCAGCACTGTTGGGAGATACAGTATGTGCAGTGCTCATACGTGTCCCATCCCACCTGAGCAACCTGACCTCCAACCTCCTCCACCTATTTTCCCCACAGAAGTGGGCAGGGTTAGCTGGATATTGTCTCTGCCTTAGGAGTTAAGTAGCAGAGAGTTAGAAGTAGGTCACACTCCATTGTCTCCCTATGCAGCAGAGAGCACCATACCTTGTTCTTCCTGGCAGAGCTGCTGTGCCCATGCTCCCTAAAAAAGGGGCACCAGCAGGAGAGCCAAGATCTCAGGGTGTCACATACCACATGCTGCAGCCTCCAGGGTCACGTCCTGGCTTCCTCATGAGATCAGTGCTCTGTCAGCAAGAGAAGAGAGAGAGGAAAAAAGATGAGAGAAGTCAGAATCTTATAGGTAAGTCTATAGAGAACATGGTCAGGATTAGTTTGCATCAAAAGAACAGCAGTACTTTGCAGTACTGTTTTAATATTTTATTTTTTATATCATGAAATGTTATGCATGTTTTCTCTACCGTTTAGGAATTGGCCAAGTGGAACAATATTTGAAATTTCTCTCTTTCCTTGTCTATCTCGAAAATACCAAAATGAAAAATTCAGAAAAGGTTCTCAGTCCCAATGTACAGAAAACTTTGTTTGGGTTAAAACAGCATTATTAAAGGGATATTTCCACAGCAATTCAGTAGTCCACTAATGGCTATGCACCTACGAGCCTGGTCCCTACAAACAGCAACATGTATAGCCCTGTAGTTAGCTATCTGTTCTCCAGTTTTTAACTTGGCATATGCTCCATATCAAGACTTCAGGGCATAATCAACAAGAAAGTATGGATTCAGAAGAAATTCAGAAAACACTAAGGAGAAAATGAGTCCAGTGTATCTAAGCAAGGGTATCTCTAATACTTTCAACTAGCTCTACACCAAACAGCTCCTGATGACTTTCATCTCAACTACCATGCATGCTCCCCCCTTTCTTCTAAGGGTAATCTGCTGACATGCTGAAGGGCTTCTTTCCCAGACAGCAAGAAATACCCAAGTGGCCAAGGAAGGGAGAAATAGGCTCATACTGCTGCATTTTAGAGAAGGCTACAGCAGGCCCTAAACGTGGGGAAAGGGACCTGAGATACTGATTGAGGAGAAGAGGGAGGTCAAGTCAAAATGAGGTGGAAAACGAAGGATCACAGTTTGGCATTCAGAAGGAGAAAGAAGAAAGGAAAACAAAGATAGAATAGGAGAGAAGAAAATTAAAAAGTCACTCAGTCTCTCTGGACTGCAGCAGACAGGATCACTGTAGGGGGGACAAGTGAGGAGAAAAAAGGGATTGAGGGGCTCCAAGGGTGCGTGGCATGCACAGCCCACAGGCATGGCAGCAGAGGGAACGCTGAGGGTTTATTTGCTTCGCGTATGCCAATTGCCAATGCCAAGGACAAACAAGAAAATTGCACATTGACAAAAAGCTTAATTCCCTCCTCATTAGCAAGCAGAAGCACTGACACCAAAGCATGCCGCTCATTAGCTCCAGTTATTTTAACAGTAAATCTTGAGTTATCAAAAGAAAACTATGACAGCATCATTGAGCATAAAGGAATCTAAATTCACTTATTTGCACCTTCCAGCAGATTGTAAGTACAAAATTGCAGGGTACATTTTTTTCTAAATGTGACCTCTAATTGAAAAAAAAAAAAAAACAACATTATTTTCTAGTGCTGAGATTATTGTCTAGTGCTCAGCTGGGAAGGAATTAAATAGGATCTGAAAAATAGTTAATTAGAAGGGCATGCTGCGGTTAGCAGTTCTGCTTCCTTTTTATCCGTTTTACAGCCATACTGTGAATCAGAAACATCAAGAACTGCTGAGAAATTATTTGTGGAATATCTTTCACTATCTACTGAGCCATATTCCGAGATCTCTCACGTCAAAGGGATCTTTCTCATTGACTCCAGCAGTAAATCACATAAACACGTTGGAGTATTTAATAAATATCCATGAGGTGCACAACACAGAAACAACACGAGCATCACTAAGTGGTAACCAAATCATTTAAACTGATATCCCTTTGCTCCTTCCTTGGTTAAAGAGGCTTGTGAAAGCTCCCTAGTCAAAAGGCACAGAAGCAATACAGCAATAGAGGAAGGTGACCAAAACAGACACCCCTGGCTGACCCACAGCTAGACCAGTCATAGTAATGGAAGTGCTACAGCTAAAACAGAGGTGATTAATTTCTACCTGGCCAGACGTCTGTCCGAGAATGCATCACTTACGAGTACTCATCCTTTTGCATTAGTGTAATAGTGTCTCAACAGTGAGCTAAATGCTTCTGATCATAAATTTCCAGATCTATGTTTGGATTACAGGAATATCAGGAGTAATTATAGAGAATTATCTCTAGCAAGAATTTTGATGGTCAGTTAGGATAAATACAGCACAAATGTACAATTTTTATATATTGGAAGAATGAAACAATATCAAGCTTCAGCTTTTTAATTCTAGGATAGACTTACTGAATTGCCCAGCTCCATGTCATACCCAAAGACTTTCTAAGCATCACAAAAAGAAACATGCACTCATAACATGAGCCAGGGCTAAGCCTCACCTCAGCCCAGAAGAAATCAACCTGGAGGTGCCTGTTGGGTCCTTTTCAACTACATTCTAACCCTAAGATGGACCTGTGCCGGCAGCTGAGCTGAGCAAGCAAACCTACCCCAAAGGCCGTATGTAACCCTGGCAGCATTTAAAATACTGGTTTACCTGCAAGGGACGCTCTTCTCCAGAACCAGAAACCAAACAAAACCTTGGGAACATGACACCGGTGTATTCTGGGACAAGACAGCAGCAAGGTATAACTTGAACCAGTTGTAACTTTTCAGATGAAGTTAGAAAATATCTATTTTTTAAACATTGCTCTGGAAATAAATAAATGTTTAAAGAAGTTGGTGACCATAACGATAGCTGAATTTTGAAAAACAGAATAGAACACAATAGAGAGCATTTGGCTCTTTTCACAACAAACAGCATGTTTCTAATCATCGGCAACAAAGTCAAGCTAAATATTTCAAACCACGACACCAAAGAGAATAAAACTGTACATGCTGATGTGCAGCAGACTGTATTGCTGTATGCCCACCTCATCTGCTGTCATGCCAATTTTCTTACTTGTTACCAGCTTCTTTCGCTTGTTTGCAATTTTTCTTTGAAATACCTTATTTTTAAAAATCACCCGGCAACTCGTATTTAGCTAACCGTTCAGATTTCCTAAGAACCTTTGTTCTCTTTTGAGAACTTAGTGAAATAACCATTTATTTTAGAGTGTTTAACACCAACAAGCATCACTGAAGCATCACTGGGGAAAATCAATTTGAAAACTTTGTACCCAGCTGGCTTTCCTAAAGAGGCAGTTTAGTATTTGGTGGCATTCCCACTCCCCTACTCTTTTTGTAATACAAAACTAGAGAGGATCGTGATGAATACCAGTTGCTGGCTGTATCATGCCTGCCTCTTTTTCTCCTTAAGGAAAGAAGTAGACTGGAGAACACGAAATACAAAGTTGCTGCTGTCTGACAGGCTGACAGTCTGTCTGCCTACAAAGCTAGTAATTCATGCAGCGTGTGCATGATGCAACATTAGCGACTTTTGCTTTTAGTATGCAGTTAGCATGCAGTTTGCTTTAGTATGCAGCTATAGATAGTCAAGTGCAGAATGAATGCATGGGAGATTCCGATCGATGGCTGGCACAGACTCATCTTGTTAGGTCTCATTAGCGAAGGCCATAAAAACAGCAACAAGTGAAAACGAGTCAGAATGAAAATGTATTAGAGCCTGCCATATTTTCAGTGCTCAATTCAATGATTTTCCACTTACGCCAGGGAGGAGACTCTGCAGATGAGGCCTCTGGAGGCCACTCAGAAATTATTCCTGGCTCTTCCCCAAACTCCCTGTGTGATCTTGTCTAAGCTAGTTTATTCTTCCATACCTCAACCTTCTGTGTAGCTGTAAAATGCACCCTAAGTCTCTCTTGGCAAAACAAAAGTACAGCGCTTAGGTAGGATTAACCAACTGCACAAATTCAAAATACAGAGTGATTAGCTAGGGTTAGACCTGTTATTTTTCGTAACAGGTCTTGGAGGTTACAATGGATCACCAGCTGAGCATGAATCAACCATGTAATCTGTTCTGAAAAAAAACTAACACCTCACTGGGACACAAACTGGAGCAGAGAATACAGATCACGCAGGAATCCTTCATCTGCCAGTATACCCCAGCTGAAGATCTGTCTTCCCGTTTTAGATGCATTTTAGGGAAGATGAACCAGTAGAAAGACTTTTAAGCAAGATGAGAGAGGGAGACCAGAGGCCCAGAACAGCTGACCTATAAGAGCCTGAATTAATTGCTGTCATCTAGCCAAAAAGAAAAAGCAAGCTGAGGAAAGGAGGACTAAAATAACAGTGCTCCAGGTTGTTGCAAGACAGAGCAAATCTCCTTTCTAGTATCTTTGGTGGTTAGGAAAAGAAATAAAGAGCTTCGACTGCAGTGAGAGAAATTTATGTTAAACATGATGGAAAAAAATTCTGTGACAGGAAGGGTGGTAAAGCACCAGAATAAATTGCCCTGGGAAGCTGTGGAGTGTCCATCTTTGGAGGCCTTTAAGAACGACTTATACAAACATCTTTTAGGAATAACACAGGGATAGTTAATCTTGCCTTGGGGCAGCATGATAAACTCTGATCTTTCAAAATCCATTCAGCCTGTTATTCTGTGATAATATCTGTGCAGCTGTCCTGTGTTTGTACAGTACCTAGCCCTTTTCTTTCTTCCTGAAAGACAAACAGTAATTACTAATTAGCTTTATAATCATTATATTTCAAACCATAGTTTTATGCAACTTACACAAACTATAGCTTCACTTTAAACAAAAAAAATATGTTCTCCCATTTCCCTACTGAGCTATACTATGTTAAGAATAATTTTTTAAATTTTTCAATGCCATATCTGCAAAATCAATTCACACGGCCTTATCTGACAGTAGGAAGAAAGATCACTACTGTGTTGCATATAGTCTTTCTCATTTTCACATGCTCTACTGTGCTGGAAAAAGAAAAAATAAAAAGTAAATATAAAACTTCCTAAAATATCTATTCTGCTTCTTAAAAACTAAAAATAGTGAGATTCACAACTTCATCTTTGAATATCTTTTTGCCTTACCTCAGTTAATATGAAAATGACAAGACTGTAACTCTGAATTAATGTAACTAATTAATTAATCTGGGTGTTGTTTCATGTGAGATTTATCATCAAAAAATTAAAAGAAAACTACTCCTTTATTAATATGTATATTTCAACTACTATTTAGACTCTTATATGCAGGTGAAGCTGTCATCGTAATTGATCACTTCACCAGTCACTGCCAAATGTCATCATCTCTGTTCAAGTCTGTTAATGCCGTATTTGCTCTCTTTCCAGCCTTATTTCATGTGCATGTAGAGGCAAACCCCCTAACTGGAACAAAAATGATGCAATAAAACAGAAGAGTACTCATGTCGCTAACGGGAAAATTCAACAGCCATGTTATTTTCCTCTCAGAGATATTGCTGGTTGTTTCTATTTAGTTCAGTGCTTTGTTATTAAATTGACACCAAAACCCCACTAGGCAATGATAAATTTCACCAATGTTTCATTTCTTGTAGTCTCAGATACACCCTTATGCCTGGCAGCAAAGGATGTGGTTCAATTCAGTTCTCATTTTTTAGGATTCCGTACTGCATGTGGATGTCTACCCAGTGAAGTAAAAAGAACCAGAGCCCATCTCTGCTTCAGTGTAAATCTGCCTTTGGGGAATCGAATCCCATCAGATTTCTAAATAGACACAACACACAGACTTTTGAAGTAATGCAATTTGACACAGTGGTCCACCATCAGCTTATAAAGTGGTCTGGATGAAGAACAATATGCTAATAGTGTGCCAGTTGTACACTGGTTTCTCAGATATTATGCTGGTCTATATGTATTTTGCTATACTCCTACACAATGTAGGAAATGTTACAAGTGGTGGTGTTTTTTTGTGACTACTAAGATATTACATATCTTAAGGCTTTGCTCTTAAATGCGTGATTATTTCAGCTTTCATTAAGGAAGAGTAACATTTTTCCTACCCTAAAGGATGCAAAGGAATCCCTAAAAGCAGCCTCTGATGTCATATTAAGTGAAGTAGTATCTTGAGAAATTGTAAAGAAAAGACTTGTCCATTAAGCCAATAAGGATCTATTGACAGGTAGTATTAAGACTAAAGTACTTAAAGCTTTTTATATGCCAAAATTCAGAAGGTAAATCACAAATAGCAATCTTAGTTAATACTAAGGAAAGAACAAGGAAAGGACAGGTTAGATAGTACTTAGGTAGGTTAAATATGTTCAACTCATGCTAAGACATACAAAAACCTGAGGAAGACTGCTAAGATCCCAGAGCCCCTGGCAACTGCCTATCTCTGTAAATCTCTGGAGGACCGACAACATATCAGAAAGCTGCAGAAGGGAGAAAATGGTGATTATTCTTACAAAGGAGCGAAACCAGAGCAGCTGGGAATCTGCAGGCCTGACAACATACTTCGTTTATCAAAAAACACTGGCACATATAATTAAATAATCTATTTGTAAGCACTGAAAAGAAAATAGGTCCAGTAGTGGCAGTCAGTGTGAACCCCTGTTAAGAGCTAATAATATCAAACTACTCTAATTTCCCCCCGTGATATGGTATCAGGCTTTGTGGGTATGCAAAGGAGAATATATCCCATAACTTTACCCTCGTAAAGCTTTTGATATTTTCTTACAATCACACTGACCAAGTCCTAGATTAAAATTTAAGAGTTCAGGTATGAAACTGGTAAGAAAAGAGATTACTTATCAATGTTCATTGCAAATAGAAGCTAGGATACTGCCAGGGATGCTATGAGTATTTTATTATGGCTATATGATCAGGAGTAGGCAGGCAGTAGTCAGGAGAGCGAGAGAATGAGGTTATTAATTGGTGATTGACATGAAGATAAAGGGGACAAGCAATACGTTGGTGGACAGACTTGATTCCACCCAAATAAGATAACTGGTCTGTAAAGACGAGGATGCTGCTCCATAAGGACAAGTGCAAGTTGCTACAAGTACACAGGAATAATCAACCTAGCAAACACCAGCCAGGGACCTATTGGTTGGATGGCAGGTTTGCATAAAGGGATGCAGTAAGGTCAGCCACAGTCAGCAGGTCATCCTCTGAAAAAGATGAATGTCAGACTGGGACAGATAGTCAGCCTGTAGTCCACTGGGAACAGGCTGGAAGTTTCATTTTCAGCCTACACGGATGGAGCACAATGCCAAATTTTGGTGTGCTGCTTTTCAAGAAAGAAGAGGAGTTATTGCAACTGGATGAAAACCCAGGCATGACATGGACTGCTTAGCCTGTAGAAAAGAATACAGAAAGCAGACAGAATAATAAATAAAAAGATATTGCAGAGAGGAAAGGCAGTCTAGTGTCAAGATATTTTATAAATAAAATTAATGCAGATTAAATTTCATCATAGAATATTCCAGAATTATGAAAATAAGGAAAAAAAGCCATGGTTGGGATGGTAGAAGTCAAGAATGCCTGGCCTGGAGGGAGTTCATCATTGTGGATGAATAAGAATGAGCAGGAAGACATCTGTGAGGACTCATAAATATGAGTTGTCTGGCCTTGCATCGGGGTAGAAATTACACAATCTGTTGAGATCTTATTTAGCCCTGCTTCTGTGGCATTTAAAATGTTTAAACAATAAAAAGAGAAGAGCAAGAACTCCACACACATATATCTCAAGCTAGGGATGATACAATTCACTTTTCTACACTCAGAGTTAGTAATGTTATATAGCGTACATTCAGGCACTAGGAAGAAACAAAAGGGAAGAAACAAATACCATTAGGACATTTTTTGTGTGGGAAAGTGACACTGCTTCTGTTACAGTGGTAAGGCAGCACAAAAAGCCTACAGGACAGAAAACCTCCACATCAGTCTCCCGAATTCCTGGCTAGTAGCCTAACAACTTGACTACCCTTCGAACATGCCCTACTTTGATTCTTTTCTAGAACTATCTTCTACAGAGCCAGGTCTGGCTGGCCGTGACTCCATCCCTGTGTTTTGGTAGGTGGCTGTAGGCTGGAGTGGGGCTTCCTAAGGGGGGACCCTACACCACTTCTGTGAGAGATAAGCTAAACCTGTTATCACTTGGGAAGCAAGGGGGAGGTATTGGCAATCTCCTTCAGTCACCTTTTAGGACAAACACAGCTGGAAAAGGTGTTTGAAGGCTTCTTTCCTTCCAGATATGAATTATTCACCGAGGGGCATTACTGAATTCCTGAGGCTTTCACACCTCAGAACAGTGCCCGGGACAGGAAGCAGGCCTCCACCCAAATCCCAGGCAGCAGAAGCAATGATTTCTAATTTGTTCAGAGAACTAGTGCACATTAAGAGAAAAAAAAAAAAAATAAAAAAATCAAGGAGGGAAGGCAGTCCTCAAAGCCAGGAGACGCAGTGAGAGAGCAAGACAGATGAAAATGGCGACCCGAGAGAGGTAAGGCAGCAAGGTAGCAAGAAGTGGAAAGTCAATAGGAAGACAAACAATGTGTTTTTACTAAAGCTGTTAATTCACTCTTCACATCTCCCACTCAAGTCATCAATCACAACACAAACTAAATAGAGCTGAGAGCACAGCTGCCTGCCTGCCACTGTAAATGAACCTTCTGTGTATGGAGCACTGCTCCGGCAAGCTGGCGTCACAAGAGGAAAAAACCTCAGCTACAAAAATAAACAAATCAGGTACCACAACCCTCCTCCCTACATTTTTTTTTCCAAAGAATATGTGCTACTAAGTTTTAACCCTTTACTGCTTGTTAACTAAGCTCACTAATTTTCCTTTACTTAAAACATAAAACCGATGTCATCCTGAAGTATTGAAACAGTTACTGGGTTTTACTGACCAGTACAAAGCTTTGCTCAGCACCAAATTCTTCCTCCATATCAAACAGGGCTAACGGAAGAGGCAAAGGAGGAACAGAGATGCAGAAAGAGGCAAGCTCTAACTCCCACCATCAGACCTGCCTGACAAATATCCACCTAAGACCTAAGATGCTTGCAGACTCAGAAAACCCACGGTTTTGTCTCTGCTTCACTCTTCTTGTGGCATGCTGCAGTTGTGGCTACCTGCCTTTTACTATAAGCCTTGCTTCAGTGATAAAGTGACCAGCAAGTCTTCTGTGTTGGGGCACTGGGAGGCATGGACAAATGTTTGATGGAGCCTTTGAAACTGGACATGCATTTTGGCACTGCCTATAATCACGGTATTTTGGAGCTGGTGTCGAATTGATCCCCTCCAGCCTTGCATTTCTACTGTTTAAACTCATGAGAAATCACCTTCTCATTTCTAAATCAGAGAACATTTTCCTTTGTTCTGACAATATTTTTATTAAAAAATAAAAATAAAAAAAATAAAGGAAAAAGGTGACCTGTTCTTTATCAAAATTCAGAATGATAAATTATTACTAACTTATTATTAACTTAAGACTAAAAAGTCTTCCCACTTTTGGTTAATAACCTATAATATTCACTGACATTTGCATTTTTATGAATTATTCACGCTCTGTGAGCCAAATGACAGCACAGTTAAGAAGCTACAATATAACTGAAGAAAAGATGGGAATGAAAGCTAAGAGGACTTGATACATGAATAGCTCTGCCATTGCCCAGCTGTGCAATCGATCCATTACTTGCCCTTAGCACAGCGCTTGACAGGTGCTGCAGGGCTAGGTTTTGCCTCGGACCCCCAGGATCCTGCAGCCCCAAGCACCATGCAGGACTTGTGACAGCAGGAGAAGCCTCTCCTCCCCTGCCCTCCCCCAGAACAGGCTACCACAACGGGATCGAAGATGGGGTGGGCACAGCTGTCAGTCTCCCTCTGTGACCAGGTCTGGAATCGCATTGTCGGTCACTGCTGGCATAAGCCCGTAATCGATGACTGCTCTGGCCAGCCAAGGAAGGGAAAACCTGAGTTTTAGAATCACTGAGTCACAGGGCTCCCCTGGGATGGTTCATTTTACTAACAGGATCTTGCTGCAAGTCCCCATCTACCACTTCTATGGACGTTTCTGGAGAATACATTGCTACTATCTAGTCATTGTGAAGTCATCTATCTGCTAAGCAGAGAAGATATGTAGGCTTCTCTAACTAATCCCTTAAAAGAAAAACAAGTCCATAAATTCCTAGAGGGAAAAAAAAAACTGAATTCTTTTAGTATATGTTGATTAATTGCTATATATCAGAATACTGGGGAAATCTCTCTTTTTAAATCAGCTGCTTTGGGCAAGCATTTTGATTGCAGAAACATTGCTTATAGAAGAATCCTGGAACAGAAAACTTGACAACAGCAGGTACTAAACAGAAAGTCAACTTAGACATTAGGGAAAGTTGCAGGAAGAGTCAACACTTGCTGTTGCTTTGCTCTGCGTATTTGACAGAACATCTGTGTATTACGGAATCATTTTTTGGGCACGTAGCAGATTAAGGGAATTGTGTGTGTCTACAACAGCTAAAATTCCTGTTCACAAGTCAGGAGCGTTCAGGGTATATGAAAGAGGAATAAATAAATAGGTGCATGAAAAGTCTTGCAAAGAGCAAACTCTGTTCTGTAAGGAATACTCACCAGCTTCTATGATGCATGTATTTTACATTTTTTCCAAGTCTGTTTTCTGCTGTCTCAGATTAGATTATATATATGTTATATGATGTTCAGTGGTTCACAGATCTGATGATAAGGTACCGGGATCTACCACGAATCTGTATTCTATGCCTGTGTGAGAACACGTACTAAGAGATGTTGCCACTTAGGGCGCACCGGCTTGGCACTTTGGTTTCTGAATGAGATGTGCTGGTGCACTGACTTTAGCACGTCTTGTGAGAGAAAACAGGAGAAACAGACTGCCTCCCCAAACGTTTTGGGACTGTTGTTGGGCCTCCTGTGATTCAAGAAAGCTTGGTTTTGTTCCTGGCTTAATGCCTGAGCAGCACTGCACTCCAACACCGGCTGTTTTATCTACTTGTATGCAGGGAGGCGTCTCTCCCTGCATGTATATATACAAAGAAGGTCTCCAGTTGAACTGTAGGCTGCAAGAGCTACTAGAAGTAAAGGCAGCATGAATTAATGCACCTTTGACCACATAAGAAAAGAGCTTCCTTTTTCTCTCTTAAAATCTGTGAATACATTGTAGAAGCAGTATTGTTCCTAAGATAGGAAAACATATCAATAACAGTGTAGAAATATGTAAATACAGAAGTCTTCTAAATTAATAGGCTTTCCAAATTTCTGAGCTGCTGCTGCAGCAAGCCAGGTTGCATGCAGCATGTCTGGGCAGTCTGAAAGGGAAGAAGCGTTACATTTGGAGACTGTAACTTCCCACATGTTTAACAAAACAACAAAACAGCAGACAAACTAAGAAAAATATGGCAACAATGATAGGTCACGAAGCTTGAGGAGGTGCTCTCTCCATAAGCTTTGTGAGCAGACAGCAACCTATATTGCCATGTAAGAGGCTACTAAATACAAGCAAGCATAGACTTCGAAGCAGAAATTACTGTTCAGAACGTGATGCATTACATTTGCTTTATGCCTTAAAATCATATTCAAACTATATATTTTTGAATAAGAAAGGGTGGATCATATCTAGTTTCCATTTTGTAAACTGTGCATGTTCTGTACCATTTATTTTTAGTTTGAAATGATGTAACTTCAAGGTAGAATTTTGGGAACGTTTATACAACAGCATGCTTTAAGTTTGAAAAAAAAGCTGGATCAAAATTAATTGCAAACCTCTTGTGAGAACGGACTAAATCAATGCATAAATACCTGTTCTAAACTTGAACAACATTTCAGTGAAAAGATAAGGAAATTGCAACGTATGATTTAAACAAGAAACAAAATCACAGAGGAAGAATAAAATAAGGCTTTTGTTGGCTACGAATACGGCTCAGACTGTCCTAGCAATACTATTTTACGACACAAGCGAAGTTAATCACATATTCCCAAATGTGAACGCCATCATTAGCAGTATGGTGGATACCACTGCAGATCTATTTAGTGCCATGCCAATGTAAATTCTCAATAAACGTGTAGGTTAGCAAAACAATACAGACAACCTTCCCAGACAGTGTTGTGTTCCTTCTTTAACCCAGGAAATGCTACAGAACAGATAAACTGCAGCATTTCTCAATTTATATGAGACCACACAGTCACTTATTTTAGAGGATGCTGCGCAAGGTATTATCTTAGATACTCAAGAGCTTTCAAAGTTCCAACACTATTGAAAGAAAAACGGAAGATAGAGAAGACTGGTGAGAACAAAATAGCTAAATTTCTGGGAGGCAGATATTGTTAAAAGGGTAAAATACTGACTCCACTGAAGTCAGTGTTACTAAAAGAGATGGTACAGCATCTAATCACATCTGTAATTAGGAGGTTACTTCTCATACCTCTGAGAACCTTGGAATGGGTTGTTAACAAAGAACGTATTGGATCCAAATTAACTTAAAAACTCTACTAACTTTCCTAAGGCTAACCTCAGGCCTTTCTGTTCCTGTTATGTCACACAGCTTGCTTTGGCTAATCTCAGTTCTGTGGGATTAATCAGAAATAGGCATTTCCTGCCATGTTTTTGTTTGTTTTGCTTTTCCTGCAGGTGATTAGAGTATCTTTGTAGCTGCTTGCATTATGGATTAAAACCCACCTGCAGGTGGGCTGAAGTAATCACTTTCTGCTGAATGTTTATTAAAGTAGTAATTGCTTTCATTTCCCCATATACACAGTGCACACACTACCTACTGTATAAAATTTGGTTAAAATAAGAAGGAAATAAAGCCATAAACCTTTATAGGCACAGAAAGCCTCACTTAGTCTTGAGCTCAATTCTACGTGGCAACTGTAGATGGAAAACTTGTTATTGAAATGGCTCATATCATTGAATAAGTGTAAGTCCTTGCAATATCTTTTCCCAGTACTTTACTTCAGTGTCATTTGGGATGCCCAGGGAGCTGCATTTGCACAAATGTTGGATTCCTCTGATTAAATATTGTCCTTAGACAGGAACCTGTATCAAGCCACAAACTTGCCATGCTCAGGAAAAATACCCTTTGGGAAAAAAGAACTTCAGGAGTGAGTCTCCCTTCTGTATGTTGATGCAAAACTTTCTGATTGATGAAACCTGTCCAGAGCTCCGTAGCGCCTGCACTCCATCTCCCTCTGTCCAAGTGATCCTGCAACTCAAATAGCTGCTTTTACTGCAGCCTGCTGCCCTCCGTGTCAGAGATGTTATCTGGCTTACAGAGGAATGCCAAATTCTTTGAGTGCGTGTAGATCTATACTCCCACAAAATCCTATGCTGATTAGAGCAAGTACATCACGCTGTACAGTTTGTGCCACCAGAAGTTAGATGCATTACAACAGCCAGGTACTGAACAGCCTGCTCTGTTCCCCTGGTCTGATTACACCCCTCAATGCTGAAAGATGTTTTTGTATGCCGAGCTCCCTTGTTCAATCAGTGGTAATATAACTGCCAGTGCTCCTAGCTGGGTTTAACAATGTAACAGGGTCGTAGTCACACCATTAACTATACGGTACTAGATTTACCTTGAAACAGATTTTAAATCACTGGAGCACTCACAAGTCAACATGAGAGGTAATGTAGAAATATTGTCCCCAGAAAAGAGAGGGAGAATGAAAGAGACAGTTACTGAAAGCCAAGGATTTCTAATCTATCTTTAAACTAAGAAGTGCATTAGTCTCATTAGTCTCAAATAGAAATATGCACATTCTTGACTTACACAACAATATCCCCTCCAGAGAATTGCTCACACAGCGTGTGCGTGTCTGTATACGAGTAAATGTAGTAGATATACAAAGGTATCTACAAATTAAGGAAGTGATGACTACAGTAGTATATAAGCTAAATGGCATATTTAGGAACCACTCAAACCAGGCATATTCATTAAATCCAACTTCATTGTCCATTAGAAATACTTAAGTCTCAATCGAGTGATTTTAAGTGGTTTAAAAAATGATAGTTGTCAATATCTGAAATAACTGGGTTTTTGTACAGTCCTCAACGGTATGGTTACAGTCAGTAAATACCTGCAATTTAGATTACAAAACATCTGGTCCCAACTCAGGGAGAACTGTCAAAAGGAAGTGCATTTGTTTCAATAGACAAACAATCAAGCTATTGCCTGCCTTTGTTTCAGATGTTATTGCTTTTTCTGATCAGCTTATTGCTCATTTTGAGAGCCCTTATATCCAGGTATCGCTAAGGAGTTGTCATATGCTTTTTTCCATTGACTGGTCTTTCTCTAGAGAAAGACTTAGCCACCAACCGCTGGAGAGGACTGGGGATTATGCCCTGGATCCCACTTACCATTCCACACAAGCTGGGGAAGAACCCCCCCCAAAAAACCCTGCTTGTGATGCAGCCAGCTCCCCAGCCCATCTGGAGTTGCCATTCACAACATCCATGGTTAACGCTGCCTTCCCAAGTGTCTTGAAAATTACTCAAAATTAAATTAAACTGTAAAGCTCAGATACAACATTTTGATTTGATTTGCCAAAGTAGTCTTTCTAATGAGGCAATTAAATTCCTTGCTAGTGCTAATTCTTGAGGAGCCAAGAACCACTGTTTCCCAAAATAGGCTTAGGAAAAATTGGAACTCATCTTGGGTTTTTGGAAGTGAACATGGCTGGCATGGCATTGCCATCATTATTCTAAATATGCAGTCTGTACATTAGCAGCTAACCAAGACATTTTCTCCCACATGAAATACCAGTGTTTGGTTTGGAATCAATTTCACAACATGCTTGTGAATGCAGACCATACATTGATGCCAATGCATAGCATGAATTCATCTCTGTGTGCTATTAGAAGAGCAAAGTATAATTTTACATAAAAGGTGTTTACATCTGGTACTGTTCATATGCACTTTCTCCCTTTCCTATTCAGAATAAGAATAGCAACACAGAAAAATTTGGGAAGCTTTCAAGAATTGCTTTGAATTACACAAGAAGGAAAGTTTCAGCAAATCTGGAGATTTGCCATGGACTTTTGCACACTGATTCCATCAAATTGGTATTGGTTTCACAACAATTTACCAACGTGTTACATGCACCGATTAAGAGCCTGCTCTGTTTTTAGGAGCAAACCCATGGTCCCTTTACAAACCTGGTGAGGACAAAATCTCCCAGGGACAACCTGGAGACGCCCTCTGAGAGGTGTCAAGGGCCTTCTGCTTCCCCACATTCCTTATACAACAGGAACTGTTTTAGGCCATACACAGTAGGAAAATGGCGGATCATCCTTTCCTCTCCCAGTGGAGGGCAACTCTTGCCTAGTGATTTTGTCAGTACAACTGCAAGGAGCACAAAAATAACTAGAGCAAACTCCTTGGAGAGAGACACCATTCTAAGAAAGAAACATTAATATCAGATCAAATTAATCAAATTAATATCAAATTAATTTCCTGGTAGTTTGCAATATAAATTGTCCTCTGTCTGGGGGAGTGTTAGGGGACATAATTATGGAAAAACAAAAAAAAACAGTCACTCTGCGTAGTATACATTTGGGTGCACACATACCTGGAAAATATTAACTGTGTTTTAGCCAAACTATTCATTCCGACTCTCCCTTGCATTTACGAAAGGGTGACTCTTCCTCGCCTCTAAACAAGTGTTGCTTTTGACTGTACTTCCTTCAAACTACTAGCTTTTTTTCTGAAGCCCAGTTATGTGAAAGCAGCATTCCAGAACTGGACTCAGCGGTGACAAAAAAAAAAAAAAAAAAGGGGGGGGGGGGGAATCTCTCTTGATCCAGTATTAAAACAAATTAAATGCATGTCAGTATTTTACCCAGAATGCTATATTCTTCTATTTGGTACTAACATTCTCATTTCTTCAACTACATTTTGTTCAAGAGGCCATGCAGCTTAAATAATTTGACTAAATTTTCAACTAATATTTCCTGATGTCATAAATGCTTACCTTAAATGCAAATGCTACTTACTCGTTCCTTAGCACACTGATGTAGTGATCCAAAGGAGTGTGTTAGACTTCCCTGAGCACTTCTTCACGTAGGGAAATTTTATGGATTGTCCCACCGTGACATACTCAAAAATAAAATAAAATAAAATAAAATAAAATAAAATAAAATAAAATAAAATAAAATAAAATAAAAAAAATCAGGTTCTAGTACTTCATAATGGAAATAAACTTTATTTTTAAGTATGTGTTTTACACTAACAAAAAAATACCCCAAAAGCAGAATGAGAGATACCCACTACTACAGCCCTACTTTCCTCAGTTGAGCTATTCTCGATTTACGGGGTACCATGGGGTGAATACCAAAATTCACCCCAACAATCCTGAAGAGCCTTTGAACTTTGTTTTCAAAATCAGCTTGAATAGATACTTCCTTAAGAATGTTTGGAAGCACTACAGCACTTAGTGCTGGCTTGGCACAAAGTCAAGCAGCAACCTTTCCTTCTATTTAGGTTGTATGCCTAAGAGCAATGTTACTTTTCATAACCAACAATTTCACAGGCGCCCATCACTGGAGAGCTGGAGCAAAGTGGCTCTCTAGAAAGAGGACTCACCCAGCCTGCGTGGGGTTTGTGGCAGTTGATTCGTCGGAGGTGAGGAGCTGAGTTTTGTGAGAGTCCAAGCTTAGCAGAAGCCTTCCATTTATTTAGTTTGCTGTTAGCAGGAAAAAAAAAAAAAAAAAAAAAAAGTGAGGGGGAGTAAAAGCCAGGCAATGTTAATGTTACTACTACCAGTACAGTAATAGAAAAAAAATATCCATAGCATTACAGCATATGCAAACTGTATTCATTCTATTGAATGGCAATATAAAAATAAATAAAAAGAATAAATAAAAAGAATATAAATAATATATTTATATAAATTTATTATTTATATAAATTTATATAAATATAAATAATAAATATAAATAATAAACTAGCGACTGCACAGCTTTTCAGAAAGCTGAATTTGACATTCCCAGTCACTCTGTTCATAAAGTGGCCCGTTGTCACCATTTTTAGTTGTATGCATGGACAGAATGGAGCTAAAATATAATGGTGTAACCTCACTGACTTCAAGAACCTATGCTTACATGTACTAAGAATGTGACCCAATGTTTATTTGTTTTTCAGACCACAAAAGTAGTACTCCACGATCTACCAATGTATTTCAGTAAAACTAACCAGTGGAGGCTCCTTTTGCTCTAACACACATATTTTCATGTTTCCCATAGATCTGATGCTTTTTCAGGCTTTCACTAAACCAAAAGCACATCTGAATTTCCAAACATCTCCTGACTTAGTTGAGTTTGTTCCCATTACTTCATTTTTTCTGTTGCACATACATCATCTAATGTTAAACAATGAAGACAACCAAAGCAAAGTCTTGCTCACAGGTTATTAAATGACCATTTATCTTTTCCTTTCATTTTGAAGTTCTCCACATAGCTATGGAGTTGGTTTAAATCTGGACATTACACAGTTAGAAATACAGATGTGAAAGCTGGAACAGAAAACATGGCCGAAATGGTAACCAAGATGGTGTAGCAAATGAAAAGACATGTTTGCATAATATCATGTCAACCCCTCTGAAAGGCAAACCATATAACTTGCCAGAGCAAACAGCTGGTTACACAGCATGTGAAAATATATTTCTTTTGCACAAATTCAGCTGAAGGAACATAAAATAATGAGCTCAGAGTTAAAGAACAGATAATGAATGAAAGGTAAACAATGAACAGGAAAATGGGATTAGTCATCTTTAATTTATTTCACTTGCTCCAATATTTTTGTTACCTAAATTGATGACAAAAAATACTCTTAACTGTAGGCAAGAGACACTTGAATACACTGTGTGTGCCTGCTTTTGTTGTGGTAAGCTTTTAGCTGCACCTCCCAACACATGCTTTCAAGCACTTGAGCAATTCTTATAGTGCTATCTCAGTTTTTCTGAAATAAAACCATGGGTTTGAAGAAAGAGCATATGCAAAGACAGTGTGTGGTAATTTTAATGTCAAAATATGTTTTAATAATATTTTATATGGTCAAAAACAAAGTTTTATGGCCACCTATGATATTTGATACCCCATTCTTCATTTCTCTCCATTTGTTTATGCAACACGGCTGCAAGTTGCTGAACAGGAATAGCTGCATTTCAGTGATGGATGTAGTAAGCCTATAAGCATAGATTGGGGAATCTGGGGTGAGAGAGAAAGGGAGAGGGCATATGTGAAGGACAAAAAGAGCAAGAGGGCTTAAAGACCTTAAGTGAGGATGAATTCTTGTCTCCACTGAAGAATACAGGAGTTTAATCAATTATTTCAGAAGGACTGGTAAGGTAATTTTGGCTAAAGTACACTTGGATCTTGTGTAATGAATCTCACATGAATGAATTCATATACACATATTATTACTTCACATAATACTAATGAGCAGTATTTTCGTGAAATTTCCTTTGTACTTGAACGTCATTATCAAATTGCACAGATTATTGAATTATAAGGCCTATTCCCATAAAAAAGCAGGTAAATCATGATCTTAATCTCTTGAACAATTAATTAGTTATAGCACACAAAAGGTGGTATACAGCTGAAGGAAATAATGAGCTATTGTGGTACAAACAAAAGAACTTCTTCCTTCATTAAAAGTTTAGATGACCATTCCAGAAACAAATTGCTGTGATCAAATAGTTAGCTCTTCAAATGATTTCCACAGTATCAATGAAATTACAATAAAATGGTTAATTCTTTTATACGTATGTCTGTATGGTTCAAGAATGAAAGATACAGTAAAACAGAGGGTCTGAGAATACAGAGCAAGAGTCAGGTTAGTTAGGTATAAAGATTATGAAGCTCTTTTTAACTAAAAAATACCAGAATTCTCTATATTGTTTACAGGGAATAACTGTATACATGTAATGGTCACAGAAGGTCTGGGCATAATGCTAAGTTTAATCATGCATAGTCGCTGGTCACACAGATAATGTCTTAACACCTTCCCCTTCAACTGCACAACACATATGGACAGTAAACAACTTCTTTAAATGGCTTCCTTATAATGCTCTATTCAAAAACCTATCCAAAGACAGCCATTCAGAAGCCATAAACTTCATCTCTGGGATAAAGAAGATATATTATTCTAGTTTTTCATGTAAAGGAAGAACAATTAAAATACTGAGATTTTTTCTGAAGAGAAATTTACCAGACAGAATACTTGTACATGTTCAAATCTTTTCTTTGGACTACTTTCCATTGAGCTCTCGCAGCACCTCCTGAAGTCTGCCTGAATCCCATTTCTGTACTCTGTGCCAAATGTCTCCACAGCCTACGCTTTACATTCTGATAGGATTTCTGTGATGCAAACTGCATGTTGTGTGACTAAAATGTGACATGAAAGATGTGCTTCTTCCAGTGACCCCAGCCCCTGCAGCAGGAGTGAAATAAGGCACTGCGAAGGTATCATAACTGAGATGAACACAGATTAATGAGAAGCAGATCTAAAAGGAAAGAATTGGCTTAGTCTGACAAACTAGAGCTTATAGAGCTAGCCTAACAGAAAGTAAGTGCTGCAATCTCTTTCCAGTAGCAAATCCAAAATTTCACCTAAATAATTTTTTAACACCTCCCCTCCAGTCCCATTTCATTTTCCACGAGAAAAGCAATAGCCCCCAGCTCACTCCAAACAGCAAAGTTGTTCCCACTTGGAAATTCAGCTTGAGGGTTCCTCCCAGCACAGAAAGTGTCTGACATAGAGCTGTCAGCATTTGTTTGAGTTGATGAGCTGAGCTGTCACAGTGTTTAGACAGAAAGCTGAAAAGGAACAAGGCAGGATGTGGTAGTGGTTATTCACTAGGTGGCACTTTGCTCTATGAGGTTCCAGTCTGGCAAGAAGCCCCGATCAGTCAGACCCCAGACAACAGATATATTGTCCAAAGGTTCAAAAATGGAAAAGTGTTATTTTTCTGATGCTCTTCGCTTGCAGAACATAAACATATGGTCGAGTTCAGTTGGACAAAAATAGAGAAGCAAGTAGGCCATCTGCACGGAGCTGCCTGCACGACTGACCCAGTCGCTGCCGATTTGCTGCTGTCAAAGAAAAAGAGGCCCTGTGCCTCCCTTCACCCTAAGGTACAGGCTGGTACTCGAATCCAACAAACATCGTAGTGAGGCCTTGTGCTGAGTGTTTTGACCAAATTCAGATCTGATCAACTTCACTCTACTTAACCAAAATTATCTTCAGTGTTTAATTTGGATGAAGTACTCTTTGCTGCGTGCTTCATGCACACCTCTTCTGTCAGCTGCTATTTCTGCGAGAGCAGATACTTTCCAGGAATGGAGAAATAGATTTCTGAATGCACTTAAAAGATGGAGAAAGTGAAAATCCAACTGAGTTTACGATTCATCTGACACTGTTGTTAGAAACTCAAAGAATACTCGATATGAAACCATGGCCTCCTGAAAACAGTTTATCAGGAATTAGACAACACAATAGTTACCTTGCTTTAAAGGAAATTTCTCCAAAGGGTTAAATGTGGACCCAGAAAAAGACTAACAAAACAAAACAAACATGTGGAAGGCATCAAGCTTAAATTTTCAACATGAGCAACACTAATAGACCTTTTCTGTAGCCAGGCACAACCCCTGTAATTCTACAAATTAGACTGAGCCCCTGGGAACTATGTGCCTGCAGCTGCTACACAGATGTGCAGATAGAAAATGAAGCAGAATCTTCCAAATAAGTCTGAATGGTTCTGAAGCTAATAAAATTACCACTTGATCCAGTGTTAACTGATAACTTTACTTATAAAAAAGCCATACATTTCATCTTACAGCAAAATACATTCAGAGCTGAAAAGTATCCTCCCATGGATGGGTGAAAAATTTAATTCTCTCACTTTGGAGTGATTCCCATCTTGTAAATGTTAATTTACTGTCAAACCGCTCTTTGGGCAGTAAGGGAAGTTGCTCTTGGTGCCTGTTTGGGAGTAAGAGCTCTTCCTCAGGATGCTGGTTAGTATTTGTGATGAACAACAAATACACATATTCCCCTGAAAATATTTATCCAAAATTCAAACACAAACCTAGCTTCTTCTTGTGAAAGATGAAAAAATAGCCCCAGAAAACATATATTGCTGGCTGACTGTCAAGATTATCTAAGAACCAAATGGCACACACTGACTTCCTGCTTTGCTTTCCTGATTCTTATCTGGTTTTCTTAGTTACTGACCTCCCCCTTAATGCATAATGAAGCTCGGATTCTGCAACACATGCAGAACCAGAGCTTCTCAAAGAGCTTGGAAAAGCTAGTTGTCCAAACTCAACTGCACTGCAACAAGTACTGAGGGTCAACCCCCACTTCAGGGATGGTTAAATGACTAAATGAACTTTCACAAATCTGGCCTTGAGCACTTGTTTTTTGGCACTTTTGACAACCACAGCTCTAAGATCTAAAGAATTTGACTGTGGCAAGTTTGCTTGGCATGGAGCCCACATGGATCCAACAAAACGCTTTAACAAAATGACTTCACAGTGTTATATGAACTTGACCAATTGAAAACTGCACATAAGTCACAAATGTTCAGGCACAGATGTGACCTTCAACAATCTTTAAAAAAAAACAAAACAAAAAAACAATTAACAGGAATAGTGTCAGCACACCCAACACTTCAGAATGCCACTTCTTTATGTGGGCATCCCCATTAATAGGTAGGTTCAAAACAGCCAGTGTGGACAGAATTCCCCTGCACTCAGGAAGAAAGAATCAAAAACGAACAAAGTGATGATGAATACAGAGAGTGACACGAGAAAGGACAAGAAACAGAGGAGGGAAAAAAAAAAAGGGCTGAGAATAGAGGAAAACAGATGACAGTTGAGCATGGATGTCACTGATGTGACGAGCTCACAGGCAGATGGGGGGGGCAGAGATTTTTTTTACTCATTGAAAACCACAGGAAAATGGGCAGATCAAAAAGGTACCAGCAATATCTGACAGAGAAATGACTTCACTAAGCATTTTGCCCACCTCTCACCTTACTGCAGAACTGAAACTCATTTTAATCAAAATGGCTTTTATATGCTCTTCTTGGAACCTGATCAAAGTGTTGCCTCCTTAGTCAATATATTTCTTAAAGTCCCCAAATGTGCCTGAAACATGCCCTTTTGCTATAACCCTAATGGCCTACAATCGCTTCAAGCTGTGGTCTCTTCAACTAGGATAAACAATGTTGTGCCAATGTTTGGCTGATGAAAACCTCCAGAAACATACCAGGAGCTTAAAAGGGAGACATTGTAATTTTGTAGACAGCACTCCTCCCTGTGAATTACTGCTCTGCTTGTGTCCCACCATGCCATTAGGAGACACAAGTCTGATACCAGTGGTAGCTAACCTAGAGCTTGTTTATGACGTAGTGTATTTGCTAAGGCATCACCACACCAACATAACTCCCTTTCTACTCTCTAACTACTATAAATCTCTCAAAGATTTGCATAATGCACCAAAAAAGCTTCAGAGACCCTGGCAATCTTTCAGAGAGGCAAGCAGCTCACAGTGTCCTTGCCCAGCTCCCAGGATAGACATTGCTAACATCTTTTCTTAAGTTGAATTCTTCCTACGTAGTTTCCTTGGAGTGCAGGGTATTTGCATTCACTTCCAGTCCAAAGTTGCTTACGTGGACTAGTGGGTCAGTTGCCGTTTTCCACCCTCAAGGACCAGTGACTGAGAAGACGTATCCGAAACACCTTATTTTTAAGGTTCTTTCTGGATAAGTATGTGATGGTATTTTTAAGGCTGCTTTACTGAGGACTTCACATTACAGACTCTGACACCTACCTCATGGGACACACATGTTCAGCTGAAGCTCAAGGCAGCAATATCACAGGGAGACGATCCCATTCCTAGCCCCAGCCTCGCAGACCACTCCCTGCACGTGGCTGATGTTGTGCACCCTCCACCAGAGACGCAGGCCAGGATGGACACATCCTGTCACATCTGTCAACACGCACATAAGGAAGAGACAGTCTGTGTCTGAGTGTCAGTCACGTTTGCTGTTTCCACCCTGCAGGGACCATGCTCACTGGGGGACTTATGCATATACATGATACCAGAACGAGCAGAGTGGCTGCTACTTCTCTACATGCCACATTAAAGAAGCAAAGGGAGGAAGCTACAGCTTTACTCGGCTTTTGGCACTGGCTGTTTCTTTACATGAGAATAACTGGAAGGCTGGATGAACTAGGGAATTGGTAATAAGAGATAAAATACTTTTTAGACAGTGCATGTGCTTCTCATCAGGCTGCCCTTGATAGCAGTCCAGGGTTGTCACTGTTGCAGAACAAGACTGCCTGCTTTGCTTTTATTTATTATTGGTAACAAGGAGGCAGCTAATCGCCCCAGCCAGAAGGCAGGACCGTACCGCATTGTCGAGCACGGTTCAGTGAAACTGTAAGTAATAATGTTTGTTCTCGAATGCTTGCATGTGAGACAGGCAGTGGAAGAAAGGAAATGATATCTTTGTTTTGCTATAGCAACTGATGCACTGGGATGTTTATGCAGGGTCACATAGGAAACCTGCAGTAAAGCCAGAATTTGAACCTACATCTTCTGCATGTAATTACAGCACTGGCCCAACAGGTCCTTCCTTCCTCTCAAACATTTGCTGTCTGACTTCTAGCTAAAGGCTTGAACCCAAGAAAATCAGCATGGAAAACAAGCTTTACACAGTTGCATGGAGAAAACAACTCCATCAACAGTCAGCAGACAAAAATTTCAACCAGGCCCACAGATCAGGACAGAGCAGTTGTTCCACTGGCAATTGCAGTCAAACGCCACCTAGCTCTATTTATAAGGCTCCTCATTACATATTCTAGGTGGCAACTTTCTGAGCCAAGTTTGGAAGCAATCCATGGACAAAATGGCAAAGCTTGTTTTCCTGCTGTGGAGGTGTGAACAGTGCCAGGAGATGCAAATCCAGACCTGCCGCACCAGCCGGAAGAGCTGGACATACCTTAGCATATTGTTCAGCATCTCTGCTGGTTCATTGCTCGCTGCTGATATCTCTGTTTTTGTGACGGAGCCCTAAATAAGGGCTTAGGACCCGACTAATCAGAACATGTTTCTTCTTTCCCAGAATGCCATGACAATTGCATTCCTTTGGGGGAAGGTTTGCAGATGTAGCACTGTCAGAGCTCATGTCTTCAGGCTGATGTTGAGCCTGTACAGAGCAGGTTGCACTTCACAGAACAAGCACAGTAACAGAAAAGACAAAGAGCAGAAGGGGAAAAGCAAGAAAAATGATAGCATCAGATACCGTGAAATCAATAGCCTTAATTCACTTCTCGGAAGTTATGGTAACAGAACACAACAATAAGAGTCCCTCTTACTTCATTTGTTCACAGATTTCAGTGAGGAGTAGTGTGCTGGCTGATTGACAGCACAAATCCTAGTACTAACCATGAAATAGCATAGCAAATTCTACTTCAGAAATTTAAGTGCATCTCACACTTTTTTCCCCTACTTAGTTTTGCTGCCTATCTCTAAAATTCAAGACTTTCAATTTACAGAAAAATTCTATTTCAGGAAAAAATTACCTACTTCTGGATTGAGCCCAAACCACTTTTTCTTTTTCTTTGAAACTTCCCAGAAATCTGGTGAAGTACATACATATTATGAAGGAGCATTTATTTTCTGAAACAAAATCATTACTGTACATGCAGCTTTTTTGCCTGCAGGCCTAGAAAAATGGATGCTTTCATAAAATGGGATTTCAGAGCTGCTCAGTGACTTTTAGAGGTTTCCAAACCCCTTGTTCCTTTTCTGCTTCAGCTCAAACACTTGGCCCAGCCCAGGCCTTGGAATTCCACGCTCTTGTCTTTCAGACAACCCCGGAGATGAACTTCTACAGCTTGGAGTAGGGCACCATTCAGAGTGACCTGGTACTGGAGAAGCTAGACATACAAAGGGAACCAAGCCAGAGTCCATTAGAAACCTGCCTGAGAGGCAGAGTTTCATTGGAGTTGTGTAGCTGCTTTGACATTAACTTGCCGAAGTCTTTTATTGTGGAAGAGTTGCTTTAAATATAAGTATGGCTTCTAGGAGAAAACTAGGACTACAAACAGAAGGATACACTTTAAGAGACTTTGAAAGAAACAATTTGTTCTAAGGAAATTAGCCTACTTCAAACAAACAAATAAACAAACTTAATTTCTTCCAAAGCCTATCTTACTACAGAAAGTCACCAAGCACATAGCAGTCCACACTCTTGTTTTCTCAACAGAGATTGTAAATAAGACAAATGATAAAAGATGTTGTTGATCTGTTTTGGTGGCCTGCCCAGTACCACAAATTTCAAAAGCTGTTACGTAAGGCCAAATTCTGAAAAAGATACGTGAGAAAGTCAGTGGATTCACTGATTTTCTGAACAGTCTCCTGGAATTTTGTAAGGTGACTCAAGAAATCAAATGGTTAAAAGATGGCAGAAAGGTTTACTGGAACAAACAAACTGAATTATATGACACACTATGTAGACCTACCAGCTAGAAATTCATATAAAACAGGGGAACAATATAGTTAACCAAAATCAAAACTTATAAATGTAATAGTACATGAGTTGGTGGACCCACCAGGTGTTATCAGGAAGTGAAAGCAGAGGGTGTTTGAGCACAGACAGATATATTCCTGTACTACTTGAAAGTTTGTCCTAAAATACTGAATCATTTAGGAACTTTCAGATACCCTTTTAAAATGTCTTTTCTTCAGCTATTTTTGACTTACCATACTCGTTAACTGAAGTTGGAAAAGCAGGCATATTAAAACAGACCCCTTAGGCTATAGTAAGGAATGTTCTCTTCATTTCCACCGCTGGCTTAACTCCACCCACCACAAAAACTATAGTGGGGGAACTGGAATAAAGAAAGCCTCAATGATCTTGTGCACGTGAAAAGCACCTTAATCAAAGTACGTAGAGGTCTGCTGCCCAAGGTTGGAGAGCCCAGTAGTGAAATGTTACTATTCAGAAAGGAATTTACCACAACTACTTCCAGCATGGTAACCTAGAAGTAAGCAAGCCTAAGAAATACAAGAGATTTTATGGAGTTAAGGAATTGGCAGCAGGAAAGGTACACAGGCAGCATTCACTACATCCCCTTACCTCATAAAATTTAGGTCAATACCTGACTGTACAACACCTACTCATTCAATTCTGTTCCACTCATGACTTTGAAATCAAAAGTGGGAATTTTTATCTTCCCAACCAATTTTCCACCAATATTTTACAAGTTTGCACATAGTCACTGTTGAATCAGTTATTACTGAGATACGCATTTTGATATGCTCAGCAGTACAATCAGTCCCAGTGAATCAAATAGCCCTACTCGTGCAGTAAGGCACCAATGCTCAATGTGAGAAGGCAAAGCAAAACCTGTAGTTAAATTTCAGGGGTTAAAATGGGAGAAAAACTAAACAAGATTTTTCCATTACTACAAAACACTGATTTTAGAACCTGTCCTCATAATTATAATGAGTTAGCTGATTGGCATAAAATCATTATTAAGTCAAGTAAAGTTTGTAACTGTCCGAAACATTTGCCGTAGTAATAATCAGATTTTTATAGAGCAGGCTGTATTACTACTCAGTAATTGTCCTCTTTATTGCGAATATAAAAGTACCAGAACTACTATTAGAGCTGAGAAAAAGCCTGTTAAAGCATGAACTTCTAGAACTATTTGTTTCAAAGTCAAAAATACCAGCTGGGTGGCAATAAATATAGGACACAATCTAATTAAGCCTAATCCTTAGATCTAGTAAAATTAGGCCCTAAAAAATCTGGAACTTCACCTGAATAATAAAGGAGATTAGGATTTGATCCCATGTCCCTAACGTTAATTTGTCAACCTATACTGCCTGCCAGTAAACAATTAAGGGCCAACCCTGAGAGGCTGTTAGAAGTTGAGGGAACTTAATGCCTGGCAAAGATAAGGAAAGAATATTGCCTCCTGTTTACACTGGGCATGAGCTTTATATAATTATCCTACCAGTTAGGATTAACTGGGCAATTATTCTAGCAAACAGTAAGATATTGATGACAGTAAAACAAAAGCATCTCAGACCAGCTCCCTTGTTAGCACTGCTGCCAGCCAGAGCCCCACTGAATTGTGTCGGTCCTGGCTGCCGGCCCAGTGCTATCAGTCCACAAACAAGGGCTGCACAGTTATAGGGGGTGCAGCAAAGGAAACAGTTTTCCTAACCTGTCAGCATTTAAGAACTCAGACATTTTTCCTTACCACATAAGGAGCTGAAAATTTGGAGGGAAAAATGTCCACAGACTAATCATATCCAGCAGATGGGCTTGAGAGAACAGTTTTGCTTTCCACACTTTTGAAGTATTTCCTTCAGATTTTGACCTCCTTCCCGTGAGTGAAAGCTGAATTTCAACACTGAATTTGGGAAGGGAAAGAAAAAAAAGAGAGAGAGAGAGAAAACATCAGAATGGGAATATCAAAGGGCTTTATTATTATTATTATTATTATTTTAAACCCCCAGAAATTCTAAACAGGAGATTCAGCTAGCTCAATCTTTCTTGGCAACGATTCCAGTTCAGCAAACAGACTCATTTAGTCAGAAGATTTCTGCCCAGCAGTAGTCAGTGGTACATAAAAGATAAAAGATAAAAGAATTCACATAACTCTATTTCTAGTACAGAGAGCTCTGTTCAGGCCTGGAGCGGCAGGGACCATACGCTGGTGGTATTTCTACACTCTATGCCATAACAGGCCTAAACAAATTCCAAGACTCCAGAAGCTTAGACCTAATTGGTTATCTGGCCAATTATATCTAGCCATAATATTTTCCCTCCTGTACAAAGTGAAAATTCTCTTCCCATTTCTGGGACACATCAAAAGATGATTGTGTCTGCAGAGCACTTCTGCTCATGCTAAATCTTAAAATAGCTACAATCTTAAATACTACAAAACCCGAATGTTTAGGTGGAGATTCAATACCTATGGCAAAACTGACCTTTAAAATCCCTAGCATTCAAGTATTCCAAACATTCTGTCACTACGGCAATATCTAGCACCACCATCTTGAAGGAGACCACAGCTGAGAATATCTATTAGTTATTCAAATTCCAGATTTCCCAAGATTTACCTTATCACTTTGTAAGAGCTGGTCCTCTGCACTTGTGACAGATGTTTATTTCATCCTGGATGCTCACTACCTTACCAAGGCTTAGGTAAAAGCTCCAGACAAAATACACTTGCACCTCAACCATACTGAAAAAGGGACAAATTCTGAGCCTAAGTAGTTCTTGGTCATGAACAAAGTCTAAAACTCATAACTTCTTCTATGAATACAAGTAGCTTTTACTCCTCATGTTTCATTCTGGAGACCAATAGTCACAAAATCAGCTACAAATATGCACTAAATAAATAAAAGTTCCCTTCAGTTTAATCTATATATAGAGATATTTTTCCAGAAGTTGAAGGCTGTGGTATTTCTTTTCCCCTTTTGTCTTTTTTTGTTCAAATTTTGGTGGGGATTTATTAAGGTGAAAAAGAACCACAAGGAAAAATTATTTGCAAGCCAGGAAGCCATGCTGGTTAGCAAAAAACAGCAGGCAAAAAAAACACAAGAGAGGATCTCAATATTTTCATACTCTAAGCAGGAAAGAAGCAGGGGATATATACTTTTTCATCAATGTGATGCTACATTTACATCCTTGTTCTCTCTGAAGACTTACACATGCTTTTTAGTTTTGACTGATAATAAATAATAGATTTCCTGCCATTAACTACAACGTTCGCCTCTCCCCTCCCAGGTTAACGGGTTCTGTCCAACAGATCTGGTCCTTCACAAACAATAGCTCCCTTACTGCTGAGGCCCTGCAGAGGCCTGTTGAAAGCACACAAAAATATTTCTTCTGCTCTCTTCCTGAACTTCTTAAACTCTAGGTGACCCAGAGTAAAATCCATTTTAATGGGGCCTCAGTTAAATTAGTCAACTGAGCCCTTGTTGAACTAGCCAACACTATTCAGAAATAAAAAATAATTTTAAAAAATACATTCTGGTTTCTTTTCGGAGTCTTGGTTTTTACTTTACTTTCCTTAGAGGGAAAGAAATACTTATGTTCCCAGTTTTAATTCTCACTTCACTGTAGAATTAACCAGCATTATTTAAATAGCACAGTTACAGTTCATTAAATTGTGGTGCATTTAGTGTATGGAAGTTCTCCTTCAATGCCATAGCATATTAGGTCCTGTTAGCCTACTAAACTGTCTGACACAATTGTGATTTTCACTGAATAATTTATTCTGCTGGTGACACAAGTCCAGTGAGCTGTGAGTAGAACTGAGAGATTATCTAGGTCTCTTGTCATGCTCCTTGGACATGCATAATAAAACAGTGCCTTGGGACAACATTTTTCATTCAAAACCTACTTCAAACTGCTCAAGAGCATATTTCACAACATTAAAGAATATCAGCAGAAGACGGAGAAAAACTTGTAATGCACATGATAAACTTCAGAAGTTCATTTTCACTCAGAAATGGCTTAAAATCGAGCAACATCTTCCAGATTACAGGAATTTACACACGCAGTGATGAGACACTGTCTATACTTGAAATAATTTACTTAAATTTTTTTTATATTGTGATAGCATACTGTAAATGGGTACTTAAACATATGTACCTTATGCTGATTTGACAATTAATACCAGGAAACTGCTAAGGATCTATATGACCTACAAACACATTCGTAGTTTATTCTCTCTGCAATGATACCAGTAAAAGGGTAAACATGTCCAAGATAGCAGGGCTGAGAAGTATACCAAGTAAGAGCAGGCATATGAGATGCACAAAGTTAACTGGAAAATATCCATGAGGATTTTAAAAAGCAGAAAGTTTGATTTTAACAGGATCCTTTATTCAAATTATAGTGAACTTTACACCGGTGTTACTGACCATGTCTTCTATCCATGACATATGTGAACTTTCACCGGTAAACACAAGTAGGTAGTGGTCTTAAACATTTGCCTTTTTTATATAAACCTAATCTAATGTATGTTTTCATTATATTGATAGGAAACACATCGAAGTTGTTTTTAATTTCAGCAGAAAGGAAGAATATGTCTCTGTGTTTCACCAGAACATGAACTTCTAAATCTGTTATTTCAGTCTGATACTGCCATGAGAGGAGCCGGAAATGTTTTAGTAGACTTACCGTTTTATCGCTATTGTGCTCTTCTCTGGAACAGAAGTTATATTATGTTTAACTATATGGCTACTTACACCTATTTGAAGACAAGTGCCTGGAATAAAGATGGAAGACATAAGAGGTCTTCAAAAAAAAGTTGCATTATTAGTATTGTAAACCTCAGCCTTCACACACTCAAATTCCTCTATGATAAATCTTCATTACCAAAAGAGTGCAGTCTTGAATCAAGTTTTGATTTGGATTAGAATGACAGCGACAAGAGCTGAAATCCAAAACAAACCCAAACCTCATGTCTTGATACTGTCGCATGTATTTAAGCAAAGTTAATTATACTGAAACAGTCAAAATAAGCTAAGAATGCACACTTAGTGTCAAATTGAGCCATATATACTCTCACAGATGTAGAGAACAGTGGGAGAGAGAGGTCCTTCCTATCGTCTTAATCTCTAGCTCCTATCACGGTTTTCTGGCATTTCATTGATCTCCTGTTAGGGCTACAGCATCACATTTCCATTGACAGCGGATTGTTTGCAGAGCCTGAAAAGACTGAAAGACTAGTGAACATGGCAGGGTTTATTTAGAATTCCACATCCACAAGTTCCTTATAAAGTTGTGTGTTCTCTGGATTTATGTGCATATAATACTCTTCTTTATGATTGAAAAGACCTAAATACACATTCCTTCAGGTCTCCCTTGCCTTCTTGCATTTCTACATAAGCAGCTAGTCTCTACCAATCCACAGATACGCAAAATACACTTCTTTCATGCTGGCATTAATTTATTTCATTCAACATTCAGAAGCATTCTTAGGAATGAATCCGAGGAAACATTTTCTAAAGTGTTAAGCAGCTCCTGGTTTTGAAAATCTTACCATATCATTTAGATGGTGAGTCTATAAGTCCTGAGGCAAGTTTTCAGTATTGAGACAAAAGAGGAGAGACACGCTCCTTTTAATACCACTAGAATTTGATCATTTAAACAGCCACGTACATTTTGAAATGTAGTCCTTGGAATTTTGACTCTACCCCCCAAGGCACTCTTTAAACAAAGGGTGCCCACATTTGCTGTATGGGTCTTTACACAGAGGTTAAAAACAACATCTTACAGTAAAAACCACAGCAACAAGAAAAACACCAGTTTAAATGATGAGCCACAGCTGGAGATCAAAGGGTCAACATTTTGACCAGAAGGGAATCCCTTTTCGCCTCCTTGTGTTATTTATCAACCTAATTATTCAACTGCAACAAAGAGCACTCTTTCTTTACTTTTGCATCCATTTGCCTCTAAATTTGGAGAAATTAGCAATAATCAGTGTGAATTAGAAAGAAATTCACAGCTATTACAATACTAACTGCTTCTATTTTCATCTCCCCATCCCATAACCCTCAACAAATTTTGCTTTCTCCATTACCCATAACTTAGACTCGCTATATTTAGGTTAAAAAGTCACAGTCCTTAAAATAAGATGCTTATCTTCTTTCAGCTGCTGAAGTCTAAAAGTGATCACAGTCCTCAGTCTTTGTGAACTTTACAACTTGTTGGATTTTTCTTGAAATGTGTCTATTCTTAAAAGCCAAACCCATGGAAAAATAACTGAAACCAAATGCCATGTGATCAGGGCCAACCATAACACATGAGAGCCCTAAAATAACAGGAGAGATACTGTGGTAATGCCTGACCTTCTGAACTGTGCATATGGGTTGAAGCAAAACAGCCCATATTCACGTCTTAAATGGTGCATACTAATAGTTTATTTGTAATGCAGAGGAACACAGTTTATAGAGCCATGATTTTAAAGCTTCAAGGACTTGCTTTAGATGCCAGAAATGACTTCACTTTTGGAATAAGCTTAAACAAGGTCACAGTTGAACTTTATTAGCTTATATGGTCAAAAACAGTTCAGCAGGCAGTTTCAATAACTGTGGACATTCCCTCTTTCTTCTATCATGTTTCCACCTCAAAAAAGGCAGGTGCTCTCCCACATTTTCTGCTCTAAATACAGGGTTATTCAGTGGGCCTGAATCTAGCATTTCTAAAACTTTGAATAAAAGTTTACAGGCAACACAACCACAACGACAATTTTCTTATAAGGATGTTACCAGCCTGTTCAGACATGCAACCAGCCCTTAACTCAAGTGATACGTCTATCAGTTACACTTGGATCAGTCCCACAGAAACTGTGTGTGTGTGATGCCAGTCATCTAAAATGCAGATTGTGTTGCTGCTGGGAAAGATAACTGAGACCTTTGTATATATCTAAAGTGTTCAGACCATAGTGCCATCAGGATAGTTTCTGACAAGGAACAGTAACCTTGGCTAAGATAAAGAAACAATGATACTTCAGTGAACACTAACTTCAGACAACGAAACTATGACAGTGTCAGAATAATGGCCGCTGCTATCCAGTTTACACATATAATCAGTCAAGATGTTGAGTAAACGGTATTATTATGAGTTAAATCTCCCTACAAACTATGAGTGGGAAATCTACCCTCTATCCAGCTTCAATGTGCAAGATGGCCAGAAACTCAAAACCAAACCACAGACACATCACTGACACACAAAGAAAGCATATACAGGTTTGCTCAGGAACAAACAAATGTGTTTCCTGTGTAATGTTTTTAAACAGAAGATGTGCAACTTCGACAGCAGGAAAAGAAAAAGCGAGGAGAAAAAGGACAGATGCATCAATGATTACGTCTAGACAGTTGCTGAAGCCTTGGCAGTGTAAATAAAAGGGAAAAAACTTTGAAAAAGTTGCAGGGTCTGGTGCTAGCTGAATGAGGCTTCCAGCTGAAAGCAATGAAACTTTTCCTAATTATTCTTATATCCTGTTTTCAGGGAAAATGTTTATCCTACTTTCTTTGTAGATGAACAGGATCAGTATAGAGGCTCCTCAGTCCACAGCCATGCTTTCTTCCCCGCTGGAAAAACTTGTAGCATTCATGGCCTTCCAGACAGCCATCCAGTCAGAAAGGTAAACCATGTTGTGGACAAACACCACTGGTACTACCCACAGCCCTTATGTTACAGACATATAATGAAATCCTGATCCCACTCTAGTTGAAAGTCCTGCTGCTGCTCGCAGGAACACAGACAAGACTTTCTTTTTATGCATATTTTTTCTTCATTAACAAACCTTCAAACAAATAAAGAGAAGAGTGCTAAAGAACTCTATAAGATAGTTTTAACTACCCTTCCCTCTAGGTCTTGAGTACATACATATCTGCAAAACCATGCCTACAGATCTCTTGCAGCAGAAGCTACCAAAAATCCTGGCAGAGGTGGGCGAGTCAATATGTAAAAGACAGTGAAACTATGCAATTTGCCATGCTCTACTTCATAGGCAGTTGAATGAAAATGAGAAGTTCAGTTATCTGAACTGGTGAGATGTGGCAGCCAGACCACAGACGGAAAAAAGAGCAGTAAAACGTTTCTTAACGCATGAAGAACTAAAGAATAGAAATAGAATCATTCATCATACGCATACAGATAGGGTAGCGCGGCCAAAGGATGAACTGTTACAACAGTTGATTTTGGCACAGGATCATACTTAGCCGTACTATTTCCTTCAGGTGAAGTCCTGCTGAACTGAAGTATTGCTGGACAGAAACCAACCTTTCATCTGGCCAGAGACAAGCACTGAGACCTTACAAACTGAACTGCTAGAGAAGGGGTAAAAAGGATAAACAACCACTTCCTATAGTCCTCAAAGAACAAGATCACCTTAGAGTTAAACCTTCATTATAGGACCTTATTTAAAATCCATGGAACTCAGTAAATTGGATGTTTCTAATCATTAACAGGGATACTTACGCCCTTTTTTTGGGTTTTGTTATCTTCAGACAAGAACAATCATTTCTTTCTTCTCTGTTGGTTACAGCCTCAAGAGAAGACGAATACCCAGAGCTAATCAGGGCTCTGACAAGAAGGCCTAGGACTTACAGAAGGCTGATTCTGGACAAGGACAGATAGTACCAACATATTGTTCCACCATGTTCTTGTACTGTATCATCTGCTGACAGCATTCATAACACCTTCAGGGTAACACCACAAATAGAGACATGACTTTGCAGGGAAAAAAAAAAAAGGAACAGTTAAAGGCTGCAATGTCTTTCTTCTAAAGTCAGTAATTATGATGAAAAGTCCAAATATTTAATATGATCAAGACAGAAATCCTTCAGCTCTGACATCTGGCCAGTCCTATGACATGAAGGATGATCCTGATCTTCACAAAAACATCCCTTCATCTGCCTCCTCTCCCATCGCGCCAAACCACTGAGCTATTCTCAAACACTTGTACAAACAGGAAGAGGAAACTGAACGGATACTAACATCCTAATCCTCAAAAATGAGGTAGCTCCCTTGTGTTGTATCATTTGCTCCTTTGTGAATCCTAATGAGGTACAAAACATAACAATGTACAGAAACCCTACTTAATTCGTAACAATTTTAATTCTTAACATTAGGTCTTAATTTATAGCTTCATTCAAAGCAGCACAAGCAGAGGTCTTACTGCAGAACTTTGAAACGTTATCTACGCAAGATTTGAAAAGTTTTAAATTCTGATTTCAGCAAAGTATCTCAGACCTTTTATATACTGTACCCTCTTTTAAAAATAAAGTTAATTTCCTGTCTGATACATCTGTCTTTCTTCAGTCACAGAAAGCAGGATCATTTTCAAGCTTTTTCCTCAATTCATCTGATACTTTCATGAGTGCTAGAGGGCCACAAGAAATAGTGACACTTCATAATAATTTTGACTATATCAGTGTCCCATGAACAACAAAAACAACAACAACAAAGACCTGAGAATATTTTTAAAAGCTTCCATTAACCTGAGGTTTCTGGTCTTGAGCTTCACAACTGTTGAGCTCTTCTGGGAAGCTACAATGTATAGCTACACTAGCAGAAAATGCTGCAGACCGTTGGCTAATCCTAAAATGCTGAGTGGAGTAACTGTCTCCTGTCCTCCGTTACCTCCGTGTGCCAGAGGTTCAACACCTAACTCCACCGAATGATGTTCATTCTGAGAGACAGTTAGTATCCTTCCAAGTGATGTCATTGTAAGATGAGGATTTACATCTTTAAAAACAGGATGAACATATAAAGCCTGTGTTTACGTGGTTGAGGTTTGACAAGCTGGAGCCTGAATATTTGTAACCTGATAGCAAATGTAAAAATTTAGACATGCAATTTGATGTTTTATCTTCATCACATAGATCTAATACACACAATAACAAGTTTGTATATTTCACATGTATACCATATATGTGAGATACACTTTGGCAGATACAGCCAGCTCCTCTGCCAGATATTGAACTACCCTCCTCAGCTGTTTTTAATTTCTGGAACTTCTTAAAAATGAGAAGACTAGCTGTTTTGTAAATACTTTAGCCAGTCACAAATATTCAGGATTATAAAGAACGGCAACGTGAAATACTTGCTTTCCATAAGTTTACTCTTTCTACAGCATGTTAAGAAATATTTTGTGATAATCAAGCATCTGACAATCAAATTAAGTAACACCTCTTTGTCTGCTTTTTAGTATAACACTAAAACATTCAGACTGAGATTTATGCAAGCAATGAAAGGAAACTCATGCAATGTTGAACTGCCTCCTTAGTGAAGAAATTTGGAAAAAGTTTTGTTGAAAGCACATGAAACGACATAAAACTTTGTATGTAATGTCTCTGAGAAGCAAACTACCTTTCTGAATAAATGAAAATGAAATCCACGACTGTATTAGTTATGCAGGTAGGATAAGACCACAACAAACTAGTTTGTATCTCATGTTCGACTGTACGTTAATTGCTGTCCCCCTCCCTTACACTAGTCTAGAAGTTAAGTCTTCGTATTCCCTCGCCTTCCTGTAACCTACTTGTGATACCACGACTAACTCAGAGGAGGAGAAGTTAGAGATAAAGAAAATGATTAAGGGGTTAAGAAGTCAACTACACAAGAGAATGCCTGCAAGGCATGCAATGTGCTGCGTCCTGAAGATGAAATATTTGTTCTTCAAAGCAGTTGAGGATAAGCTTCCAACAACGGAAGAGAATCTAGAGATTCATTAGGACCTAGAATTCAATGAGATGAAAGAAAAATCCCACTCATTTCTATCAACACTTCCATCTAAACAGAATATATTGAAAATTGCTTTAGAGGTGAACTCCTTGCCATTTGCCTACTGCACTGATTAAATTATACTTTCTTTGAATTATTTGTTTGCAATCTTTTTATTATTTAAATCAAGCTGAAAGATTCCATATAAAAAACTAAAGCTCATGGGAACAGTAATATTGATTTTCATGTGGGTTAATAACTGGACAAATGTTGCAAACCTCTCATGGATGTGAAGATTGTTCAGTTTGACAGAACTGTTTTCAGATTCAAAAAGTAACCATTCCTTCCTAAAAAGCAAAATTAGTTATAAGTCATATTGTGACATCATATTCTTATTACATAGCAGGCAATATAGAAATTACATGCTAGTTACTAAAATCCAGAAAAGATTCTAAAATGTGTAGGGACATTTTTGTGTGAACAAATATGGCTCTGACAAATTCAAGAATTCAGTAAGTAATGCCTTAGGTTCTTTTTGAAGATGCAGTTTACTAAGAATCAAACCGTATGTGGAAGCTTAGAGAGCACCAAAACTTCTAATGAGTGAAGAGTATATTGCAAGTAAAACAACTTGGAATTATATAAATAAAACAGTATTATTTTTTTACTTATTAGATATAAGAAGTGCATGGGCTCATTGCTAGGGGAGTTTGATTACTACATGATTTTTTCACAGTACACTTTACACTTCCTGAAGTTCCCAGGAAAAGAAAACATGAGTGCAAAGATACTCTATCAAAATACACCTGTGTAAGATCTCTGACACCCAAGTGCATTCAAATTCTGAATTCCACTCTCAATAACGAATGGAAAAACTCCAGTTCCACTAGGAAAGGCCTATCTCTGCTGGTATTTTTGCAACTGACATTTCCCACTTTCCCTAAAATGGCTTTGACAAATCCCTTGATCTGTGTCTCTGGCTGACACTTAAAGTCTTTCAAACTCAGAGCAATAATGTTTAGTGTTTTTGCTAATAGTGCAAGTCTGGCATTAAGTGCTAAACATTAAACCGATACCTGGCATATTTATCACTACAGACCACGTTTACTTAAAATTCAGAAATCGTGATGAAACACATCACTCAAGACATGGACCCTCCTTTCTTTTCAAAGGAAACACAAGTTTTCCACAACTGGATTATCATCAATAAGTATAACAAAACCTGCCATAACTTTGTTCCTCAATCAATGAAAAGATTCAACTAATTATTTGCCTTATGGGCCTGCCAAATACAGTTCAAACAATCAACATTCATCAGCCTCAAATACATCAGAACTGCTTCTTGGGGCTCTTAAAATGATGAGCAAGCAAATCAGTTCAGAGAACAGAACCCCTGACATTCTGCCAGGAACCATGTGTGGAGAAGTACTTAAAAAAGATGTAATACTGAGAGATGTATCCTGCCAAGGTGAATTGTTCAATGATGGTGTTGCAGTGGTCATTTTAATGATGGATAATATATTTTCATTTCAGTTTCTTAGTTGTAAGATTATACATGAACCATATTCGAGAAAAAACAAATGTACTCTTTCAAATTTAAGTTAAAATTTTCAAACAACCGTAATCAAAAGCAGGGGTTTAAAAATCAATGTATTGCAACAGGTTCACTACAATTTGCAAGAGTTGATAATGATGAGAAACTTTCAGGTCCCTTGAAATTGGACATTAGGTCATATTCTCTTCTTTACATAATAATAATAATTATTAAATATAAGCAAATTCCTATCCACTTTTATGATCAATAAATAGCACATGCTGGATTGACACTGCATCTATATTTGAATCTCTCCGTATCTCTCAGAGAGAAAAAAAATCTTGAAAAAAGCAGCAGCACCACAGGATTTTTTTAGATTTTTTTTCCCTCAAGGACTTGAAAAAAAAATAAATTCCAACCACACTACTACCATTCCTGTTATATTTGAGACTGGCTATGTTAGTAGGGCAGGAAAGGCTTAATGGGAACTTCTTTTTATCAAAACTCCTTGAAATCAGACCTCCCAGTCTTTACACATACATATTAAGCAGTGGTCTGCTGCGATGGAAATAGATAGGTCTTGTACTACCTATTGGCTATCCTTTTTGCTGGGTCAGACATTGTTGGCCTACTAAAATGGGGGAAGCAGTATCCTTTAGCACACAGGACAAAGACTTTTAATTGCTGAGGTTTGACCTAGTATTTTCAGATTTTTTGGTACACGAACTTTGCTTTTTGTGATGTTGTGAGGAAATTATCTATGAGAGTTCTTTTCACAACTGATTATGATTCCATCATCAGTCATGGCTAGAGATCATATTACTTTTGGCATATATCTTGTATCACAATCTGGCCACCAAGGACTAAACCAGTGTTTCGCAGAAATTTCTCATCATTTCACTAGATACAGCACGGTTGTAATTTTAAGGGTTTCATTTCAACTCACATGTAGTGTTCACACAGCTGCGGGAAAGCACTAGGAAATGGGTAGCAAGGCAAACTTGTGAATTACATTCCCAGTGATCATAAAGACATTATATACTGGATATTTTTTTGCTTCTGTCATATAAAATTTGTTAAAATGAAGATTAATCAGGCTTGATAGAACCTCTTAGTTTTTTTTCCACACATCACAATTTTCAATATCATTACTAAAAGGTATACTGAGTATCCAGGCATATCATCAGCTAACTACCTCATCTTTGTAACCACTTATTAGCTTCATAAGTCTCATACAGGTTTCTTCACAAAAATCATCTTCCAAACTCATCTTACAATTTGCAGGGTGCTCACTTTTACAGATTAAATAAAATATAACTATTATTTTTGCTTTTCTTACAATGTATAATGCTGCTAGGCACCAGACGCACAGCCCATACTATTAATTTATTTGTGATACATTTGTGTCCTGCTCAAAGTGATGCTGGATTGAGGATATTCAGGCTGCTAGTGACTGTCCTACCAGAAACCTGCACAAGAATATATACAAAATATATCTTTATATTTCCAAATACATAGATATATTCTGCTTCTTGCCTTTCTCCATATTGCGGTACAGATAGAGTTAGTGATGAGACACAGTAACAGGTAATATCCGATAGAGAGGTGCAACATAGATATGAAGGTCTGCACTGAAAAATTAGTATGCTGTTCTCACCTGATGTTTGGGAGGAACTGGAAGCCAGGCAAACAGAAATTTAATTTGGACTGACTGGCATGGCTGTGCACCTTAGAAGTGCAAAAAGCATGAGTCTATCCCCAGTAAGTTAATGGAGCATTGGCTTACAAATCACAGCACTAAGATTCCTCTGTTTTCATAGTACTTTGAGGTGTTTTTTAATGAAAGTGAAATTATAATTCAAACTAGGATTGTAATGAAAAAATATCCAATATAAGTCTCAAAATAATGTTGTGACAGTAACAATAACGGTAGATACAGTTTATTTAAAGACACAGCAAATGCTGCAGAAGTTGTGAACACAAATGGCATATGGTAAACCCGACCTAAGAGACCTGCACTGTAGATATCGTCATCACAGACAGTCAGTATATACAATGGAAAGAAGCATGAAATTCTAGCGCACAAGTTGTCGTTCTAAAAGATATGTAACTGCATCCTGAGCATGCCAATATATGTTCATTGATATAAAGGAACATAGTGGGAATAGTTTACAAGGTAGGTGTCTAAAGTTAGGTGAGATGAAACCCAAGGCACTTGACTTTTGTTTTTCTTTAGCCTCAAATTATTTGAGACAAATTTGAGGAAAGATTTTGATTTAAATAGATCAGCAGCTTCTCAAAATTCACCTTCTTTCGGGCATATCAAAAGTTGTTCACTTAAGAAAAAAAAAAAACCAAAAAAACCTTAAAACCAGTCTTGAAAGTACACAGCAACCAATTCTTCACATTGCAAATCATGTTGCATTTGAAATCCATGACACAGGCTCTCATCCCTCCACTCCCTTCTCCAGCAACTGGAAGAACTTGTCTTTCCAAAAAGCTGGATTCTGCACTATGCCTCAGGCTGCAGTGAGTCAAGCTTTCACATGGGATTGGTTGAATGGTTGTTTCTTTTTTGCCTTGTGGTTTTTATTTTTTCTTCCCCTAAAAAACTACCAAAGGGGCTTGGGGTGGACTTACAGTGTAGAAAAGTTAACCTGTTTCTTAACTGCTAACTAAGAGAGAGGAAAATGTTTATGAAGCAATAACTGCTCTGTACATACTACGTATGAGAGCAGTATTGGATTTACAATTGGTTATAGGTTCCTCTACTGCCAAAACTTTTTTTTTTTTTTTGGCAAGAACTTTTTGGCATACAATGTTAGTTCCAAACATTGTTTGTGTTTGGTTTACGCTCTACAGTAATCTTTTCTTACAGTTTTTAGCTTTTTTAAAAGTTCATATTGCCAAAGTACATTTAGTTGCCTGGCAGAGCATGCCTTTCAAACTCATAATCAAGAACAACAACGTGGCAGCAAAGATAGAAACAAAATTAAAACAAAGTGGTGGAAAACATTGTGATCTTGTTTCCAGATAATATTTAATTGCATGTGTTTGAGACACTGCCTCTTATAGCAGTGGATCATCAGTGTAGTAAAAGCAATACTGTCTATGCCAGCCATTACAAAAAAGCCAGACAATGGCAGTCCTCCCTTATCACTCAGCTATTCAGTGTAACTGAGCCTGCTACGCCCTGTTTCATGTGTGTTTTTACATGGCAATCAAAAGCGTTTATTTATGAAAGATACTAGCTTTCAGACATGCTCTAACATTGGCAGAGAGAAGTTACTTAGCTTGTCCTAGATCTAACAAAGAGTCAGAGGCAGTTAGATATATAACTCAGGAGGTTTAAATCAAGTTCTTTGATTTCATCTCAAGACAGCATTCTTTAGCCACTATACTGTCTCAGTGTTAATTAAAGAGTATTCTCTGGAACTCCACAAGCTATACTGAGGCAGACAGGAATTATTTTTTGCGATCATGAGTCAAAAGCTTATGATTATTCATTTTGCTTCCCTTTTGAGTTAAGAAACTGAAGTGACACTAAAACTTAGCCAAATGTTTTTCATAGATATAAAAATACACATATTATATATAATAAGACTCCGAAGAAGCGCATTTGAAATCCTTATGCAAATAAAAATATAATTTCATACATGTTTCTACTCTTAAAACAAGTCCCAAGATAAAACAGAACAAAAGTGCTTCATAGCACTAGAAGAAAGAGGAAAACAAACCCCTGGATACACTTTGTAGATCATATCATCAACTTGTGAGGTGTGTCTTTTATTTACCAGTGATTTTGTCTAGAAAGTCTAGACTGCAAATCCTTTTTATATACGACTTAGATATAACTTACCATTGAATATACGCAAAATTAAAAGGAAAAAGTAGCACACTATTGCAATACTTGTATTACAAATAAAGTCAAAATGCTAAGTAAATCTATTACTCTTCCCAGCTAGCCTCTCGGTTGATCACACTGGGAAATAAAATTTGCAGTGCACAAACATCAGTCACCATCCATGCATATCTACTCTGCCAAACAACTGTATGCAGCAAAACCTTAACTGTAACATAGATGCTAAAGAACAGAACTGTAAGAATAATTAGGCTTTTAGCATCAGTTAAGGAACTACATTTTCCCTCTCCCCAAGATACCATTCAAACTGTATCCAAACCCAAACTAAAACTGTCCTTACCAAGGTAAAAAGCCTAAAATATTGTTCGCTCAACATCAAACTTGCGACATAAAACAGTTTGTGTCGGTTACTATAAAGAGAATATAAGATAATTAAAAGATTTTTCACTAAACTTCTGAAAAAAAAAAATCAAAGCACATTATTTCCCAATAGTCAACACTTACCATGAGTATCAGTGATTTCTGTTTCTTTCTTCCCTGTATACTCAGGTGAGTAACCTAGTGGAGCAAATGAGAATAATTACCTGGAGATATTTAATCCCTTCTGTTGGAAGTATTTCAGTTTCCATATATAAGTAAAAGTTCATGGATCAAAGACTTGAAACTCCTATGTCTTATCTTCTAGGCCAGTGGCTCTAGAATCATTACTACTTGTAAGTTATCTTATAAAAACTAAAAATTGAAAATACAGATTTCGACAGCAAGGCCTGAGGGAGATCAAATACTGTAAATTTATTAGTAAGGAAAGTAAATTAACAATAAATCATCTTTCATATATAGAACTAGACATGAAATAGATCAATGTTTTAACTGACTAGATCAAATAACTGTTATACGCGATTATGCTTTAAAAGTATCACAGGTTTATGGTTAAGTTTAAAGGTATAAGTCCACTCTTCAATAGTTTTAAAAGGCATAATGTTGAAGTTTAGTCACCTTACTCCCATCCAAATGGTTCAATCCTGAAACCTTATACCTCTGAAGCAGTCTTAGAAGAACCCTAACAATTCTATGAGCAACACACCCAGGCCACCTGAAATAACAAAACAAAAAAAAAAGTGGGAAGTTTTTTTTTCAAATGATTTGTTTGTTTTGGAATCTCTTGAAACACTACCAGCACATCCACTGCAGTCAGGAGATCACATAAAACCTTACCAGTTATCAAAGCCATTCAACTTAACCAATACAGAAACAAAAAAGAGATCGTGGTCAGTGTTTAAGCACGGCCTTGAGTAGTAGTGCAATAACAACTTCAGCCTGAAGAAAAACAGGGAAGGGAGGGGAATCAGAGGCACTTGTATCCTAGAGTTTCTCCAAACTCTGGTTCCTGTATCTTTTGTATTACTAGCAGATTAAACCAGTATGATAATTCTTCCCTTGCTAAATTTGTTGGGGTTATATTGCTCACTTCTGCTACACCAAGCATGTTAGTACTGTTAAACAGACTTACCCTACCATCTTCAGGCCTGAGGAGAGCAAGAAATAATGCTAAGATTTGGAAAGCCATTTGAGGTTGAGGTACACACAAGAAAACTAGGAAGTTTCGTACAGTCTATGTCAGCTGTGATAGGGCTCTTGGAACTCAGGAACCAGAGCCATCTTGCTTTCTTTCTGGGTACCGATCAATACGCTACATAGTTTTCAGTAACTTATTCAAAGATGGATGCACGTGTCAACATAAAGAGGAAACTGAAGAGGTTTCTTCACACCCTGACCATCTTCTTAACTAAGACTTACGAATTTCAGATCTGCACAATCATACAAGGTGGCACTGCATAACAGAAGTTCTATTTTCTTTTTTTTTAGCATGTTAATGTGCCATACTAATATTAGTACTGAATGCAGAGGTCAATAGCGTCAAGCAAAGCAGGAACAGCTATGAAAATAAAGCCAACCCTGCTCAGGCAAAATGTTCTCCTGCCAACTTGGATATATAACCCACAGGTTAAGTCCAAATCTCACAGTCAAGTCCAAAACTAAGTACCTTCTCTACCAGCCCACTCAAAACTCTGCAACTTACTTCCACAAACTTACAGGAAGGGATGCCAGACTAAGATCTCCTTCCTGTTTTCTTTTAAGGGAGCGCTGAGGGTTGGGAGCCATTGCTAAGGTATAACAATGTACCGAGAACACTGTGCCTCAGCAGCAGTACAGACAGAAAAGTGCAGAGTCGGACTGAAGTGATAGAGAAAACATTCTAGCATCTTTTAACATTTTGACTTTGCTGCTTTACTTATTTACAACTTGTTGCCTTAATCCCCAAACACATAACCCTGCATTGTTTAAGTAACACATGAAAGGCAAAGATGCATCTTCCAATGAACCTGTGCACAAAAGCACCTATTAAAATATTTTTGTCTGTGTTAACCACTTACCATGTTTACTGCTAGCAATATTGAAACCACTGCACTTGTGACTTAAGTAAAAGAAATCAAACTCTGAGTTCTTTGTAACAATATCACTAACATAATCAAACCCACCAGCAAAGTTAACCACCACATAGTTCAGTAGATTTTGACATCAGGAGCTACAAGTATCTCAGTTTTTGAATCACCCATCCTGCCAATTTTCCATAAATGCAAATTCGCCTTTGAATTATTTACAATCCCTGCTTGATTCACTAAGTTAGACCAAGCAAACAATTAAGTCCAGATACTAAGAAAAACTCTTCTTTTGCAAAAATTTATGTACTTAACTACAGATACAGAAGATTGCCTAATAGGTCATTGTAAAATGATTTACTTGTGTAAAAACATGGACATAACTTTATATATGAAATGGAGGCTATGCCAACTGACCAGGCCTTAAGCCCCTTGCCTCTAATCCAGGAAAGCATGACAGCTTTAGCCCTGCTTTATCAATGATCTCTCTAGCACATTTCAAGCTAATCAAGTGTTTATAAGCTTTACTAGATCAGGGTGCTCAGATTTCCTTTTCATTACTGAGTTGAAACTAGGTTCACCATGTTGCCCAGAGGACAGCAGGCTGGAACACTTACCTTTTGACCACAACAATAAAGGACGGAATCTTCCATATTTACTCACAAAAATCTCACAGTGAAAACGACATCTGGACTACTGACAGCAAGTCAAGAAATTAATTTTACAATTAACCATTACACTGGCAAAAACATTATTCAAATCTGATGCATTACTTGGTTCAGATGAGACTTTGGCTCCACACCAGAATCAGTAACAAAACTTCCATCAGTGAAGCTGTATTATGTTACATTAATAGGACTACTTCCTAAGAACGCAATGCTGCCTACAATAATAGTGACCTCTTACTAATCGTATTTTCTTCTCTGATTTCTTTTGGTCCACTTACAGCTTGTAGACTTTCAACCCTGAAATATCAGTGTGGATCTACTGACAATTATAGGAAAGTCATGTTGTTTTATGAAGCACCTACACTGTAAAATTTTGAAAAACAGCAAAGGCTCATTGGAGATGCAATCCTTCACAGTGAGATTGAATGTGGCAATGTATTTATGACTGACAGACGGAGAGGAGGAAAGGCTCTGCATACTAGAAGGATGCCGCGGCCAGGATTTGGAAATGGTCTGTGAATTCTTAGAACCAGAAGTCCCACAAAAACAGGGGGATGAAAATAAGCTGAGCTTCAGTCATATATTATTTTAGTAGCATAGGCATCAAGATGCAAGATCTTGGATTGTTTCTGAGTAATTCTAGATTCCGCAACTTGATCTACTGTGAAATTTCATGAGCAGAGAAATCCAGGACAGAACTAGAGAGCAGAGAATGCTGTTTAACCTTACAAAGCGTTAACATTTTATCTTTCTAACATTTGAGAAAGAATGGTGTAAATTAATTATCTGCCACAACAACATGAACTTATAGCTTTCCGTAGCATATAATCTTAAATTACGCTATGATGCCAGGAAATTTTTATTTTGTGGTTGATATCCTGTTGGAAAAATTCCAAACAACTCTTCTCTTCTTTGCTCAGCAAAAACGCTATGTTGATTGAATCAGAGCCAATATGTACACTCATGAGCTATCTTGCCTTAACCTTATTTGTAAACTTGTTAGGACAGAACTGTATGTACGATGCTATAGATAAGATACAGCAAGGGCCTCATTTTAAACTTCCTATTTAAGTCCACTTAAAGCTGTCTCTCTCCAAATGAAACATGTTGTTTTGATTCTGAAGACAGGATAAACCTTTCCACAGAAAATTTGGTGGAGGAAAAACAATACCATCTATGGTTGGAAGAGAAAAGGAATAATAGCTTTCAACGTTTATTAGTATTTTCTAAAATCTCTAAATCAGAATTCCAGAAAGTACTCAGCCTAATTATTCTGGCTGGGGCATCTGAAAAAAATCTACTAGACTTCAACATTTACCGATATATCCCTATTCCTGAACCAAATATGCACTTCAGATTTATTTAGCCCTTCTGCCTGGGTACAGACATGAAATCATGAAGGACCACTCTATCTATTTCAGCGTAGGAATGTCTGTTAAGTTGCCATTTGTCACTATTCAAGCCAAGAGAAATCTTGTCAACTATGTGTTACAGCAGAATTGAGCCATGGATTCTTTCATACTCTGCTAATATAAATGCTGTCAATACCTATCTTTATATGATAGATCATTTTACCTCAAATAAACACTGTAACATTTATTTGTTAGAGCATTTACATTGTATAAATTCAAAGTCATAAACATACACTCATGTAACTAAGTCAACACACCTTACTGGTGGCCACCTGCTATTTCAGAAAAACTATCCCAGAAAATATTAACATGATAGCATAGGGCTCCTCTTCAATGACAGCAGGGTCCTAAAAAATCAATGTAGGTTAAGCCAAAATTCATCATTCACATTATAGTAAAATGCTGTGCTTTCATCTAAATGCTGATGAGCGTCTGGTAGCTTACACAATTGTCAAACTTCTTACTCACATAACGTATCTCCACATGGGAACGTCAGCAGGAGAGATTGACAACTAATATGCTAATCCACTGGTTTCAAAACCAATTCATCATGGACTCCTTACAACAGAAGGTGGACGCAGAGTTCTACGTTTTGATGATAATGTGCAGACTTCTTCTGTGAAGCCCATATACTCCTATTAAACAGAAACAGAGTTTGACACTCCACACATTTTGTGGATTCCAAATTTCTCCTGTTTTTAGTCAAATTAATAACAAATAAATACACAGAATAGTGCACGAACAATTAAACATATTTTCTGCCCTTTAAAAAAAAAAGTAACTTGCAGTGAAACAAAAGCTTTATATACTTCAGAACATCAAAATAACCTATAAACAACATTAAGAGAACACTATATTAAGTCGTGGCAGTGACCTTGCTAGTTGTTATTGCTTTTCATGAGAGCTGCATTAGGCATCTCTAATTCACTTACGTATTAGAATAAATAGGTTAAATTACTAAATAAGTACAGCATAAAAAGACTACTTTTTTCTTTTACTCTATATACCCTATGACAAATACTAGACTGCAGAAATTCATGTACTCTTAGCAGACATTCATTAACTAATATAATGATCATTCATGTTATACATTACATATTCATAAATGTTTTACACTTTATTTGCACATTGTTACAGCAGAAAGTGAACGGTCCCATCATGGACACTGTTGAGCGTAAGTATCTTACAAGACAGTAGAAGTGAAATGCATCAGATCAGCCTGCGCACTCCCAGTATGTGATAAACTGGTGTATATATTCATACGTATGTATGTGTATGTACACAGGATAGTATTAAAAATATGTAGGTCCACATGGAAGTGGTTACAGCTCTCTGACACAGGTCTATTGAGCATAGCCTGAGTTTTACTAGTGGTGAGTCAGACTTAGTTCCTATTTCTGTACTACTGTCACTAAGAACTAGGGCTGCTGGCAGGAAAACCTCCATCTCCTTCATGGTAAATAACAGCTTTTTCTAAGCAAGAAGAATTGCACTCTAAGCCACATCTCTGCTTGAAGCTTGCCTGCACCTTGATAAGCCATCTCGCAGAATTGCATCACTTAGTTATGCTACACACTAACAGATTATTCTTCTTGGTAACACAGATGACTTAAGGCAGAGGCCAAGTTCAGAGACCCAGTAAGAAACACTTTTTAGAAGTACAGAGGCTCTCATTGCCTATTTAGATATGCAGTTATTAACATGGGTATGTCATGCCCATGTGTTTTTAAGTATAATACATCCTTTTCCAGGACAGCGACAGTTACTGAATGCTTAACCACTAAAGTAAAACTAGGCAAGACCAAATAAAAAAGCACTTATAGTTTATAAAAAAAGATAAGGACAAAATGTTAACACTTAAGTACAAGATGTTTGGTGGTGTTTTGTTTTTTTTTTTTCAATGATAAGGAATGATAAGGGTAAAAACAACTTAATGGCTGAAACTGTAGTAGGTTCATCAGTCCCCATACTTCATTCTCTCCTTGTTGAATAGCAGTTTTATTATATCTGTAAGTCTAAGTGCAGAGCCATGTATCTACACCACGTAAATATTTCTACTAATGACCACATTTAAAAGCAGTTTTCTTCTATTTCATATAAGGCTGCTCACAGGAGGCAGAAGACATCCTGTATATTACACACCATCAATAGTGACTTCAATGATATAGGATATTCTATCCCTATCCTTATCCCTATCATATCTGGGCTGAAAGGTTTGCAAAACCCAAACAATGTTTTTCCTTTCTAAATTGATCTTTTACTTCCCTGCTAAATTTTACTAACCAGTTCTCCAAAGTGGATGCTATAAGTAAAAAAGACAAAAGTTTTTGGTGCTTTTGATGTTTCTTTCAGGTAGTCTGAAAAAATGCAATTAATGCACAGCTGTTCTGAGCTTATGCATGAAAGCAACCAAGGGATTAAAAGACTCGATGCATCAATAGAACATGTTGACTCTGGACAGCTGTTCTCAAACTCCTGTCACCTCTGACACAAAGCTGAACACATCAGAAAGACAAGGTTAAAAAACAATAAAGTGTTCAAATCCTTCTGCCGTATAGAAAAACCTACAGCATCAACACAAACACTACAGTAATTCCTGCACTTTTGTCCTTCCCAATTGCTTCAGGTATGATAATTAGAGATATGGATAGTAACATGAAGAACAGCTGAAGAGACTGCATTTATTCAGCCTAGATAAGAGAAGGCTCAGTGGGGATTTAAACACAGTCTTTGACCACCTAAAAGTTAGCTATGGAGAAGACAGGTAGCCTCTATGTTAGATTGCATGGTGACAGAGAGAGACAATGGGCATGAGTTGCTCCAGAAGAAATTGCACCTGTATATAAGAAGAAAAATCATCATCATGAGAACATCTTCCTCACTAAAAATGTTCAAGATTCAGATTGACAGGACCCTTGATAATGCATTTGAAAGGTCTGGTTTCAACAGAGGGCTTGATCAGATGATCTCAGGTGATCTCTTGCAACCTAGACTCTTCTAGAAGCATCTCCGCTTGTCAGCTCCTCTACCAGCTGTGTCAGGAAGGTCAAGAAGTTATCAATGCATTCCAGAAACTCCATTGACTGCTGTACTCTGCTTTCTTGCCCTTCCAGCAGATTTCAGGGTGGTTCAAGTCTCCCTGTAAGACAAGGGCCTGCAAGTATATGGCTTCTTCCAGCTGTCTTGAGAAGTGTCTCACATACATTCTTCCTGATCAGGTGGTCTGCAGGAGATGCCCATCGCAGCATTGTTCACCTTGGTCACCCTTTAATGCAAACTCATAAGGTCTCATCTGGCTAATCATCAGTCCTCAGGTAAAACTTCATGCATTGCTGCTGTGCTCTCCTCCTTGTACTGTCCCAGACTTTCCTTCCTAAAGGGCCTGTATCCATCCACTGCAGTGTTCCAGCGATGTAAGCTATCCGACTACGTCTCTGTAATCCCAATGCCATCATAGCCCTGCAGCTGCAGACAGGCCTCGAGTTTCTCCCCCATTAAGCCAAGAATTGTTTTAAACTCTGTTATAACCACCATTTTTAAAATAATCCAATAATACTGGAAATGCATGGAAATATGGAAATGCATGGAATATGGAAATACCATATGCACAAAAGAACTCTTTCAACAACAAAAAATGAAGAAAGCAACCAACAATCCTTTATATTTTATTGGTATTGAGTTACAATCCCATTATAATTAGCTAAATATAACTTCTTAAAAAAAAATCAACATGTAAGAGCCACTGAATAATAAGTTAGGTCAGTTACCTATAAATACAAAACAGGTTCTCAAAAAAAAACAAACACATTTGTACATGTAACTTGATATTTATGCCCCAGTTTACTCAAGCTCATAAGAATGATTTTGCTTTCCATACTATAACTGCTTTCTATGCAAGGAGCCAACACGAAGGTTGTTCTTGGGCTTATAAATTACTATAGATGAAGACTTATGTGATTGACAAGATACAGGTCTCTTACTATTCTTCATGGTAAGAACATTGTCTTCCTTTGGAGGAGGCACATGTACTGGTTTCCAAGGAATGGGGTTGCAATATGCTGGAGTTGGATATGAATTTCCATCAGGGCGCCCTAAAACATTTAGAAAATATACATAACTAAAAAGGAATATTTACACTACAAGCTTTATAATGCCAGCAGTTATAAAAATTATCTTGACTAACAAAGACACAACCGCATCTTAAAAGGTACATCAAGTAATTCAAATGATTTAAAGAGAGAAATCTTCCACCTTTCTTTTACTGGCATATTTCTCATCTGTGTTTGAAAAAAACAAACAAACAAACAACAACAAAAAAAAAACAACAAACCCACAGGTCAAATTCTATGCAACATTCAGAATGCTCAGTCTTTTGTATACTTAAAAGATGCGAATGTAAAAAAATTGGCTACTTTGTATTATTTCAAAGCAGTTATAAATATTACTTCCTGTCACCAGGTATGTAAAATTCACATATTTTTCCATGTTTGCTGAACTACTACTTTTCATTTGACTGAGGAGAAAAATATGTTGGTTTTCCATAATTACATTAATTACCTGCAATTATTAACCTAGGGCCCGGTAAAGCAGTATCAGAAAGCCTAAAATGTAACAGACAGAACATATTGCTCTATCAGTCACGCTTGTCTGTAGTGAAATTCCAGTGCACTATTAGGTTGTTGGGTAAAACAAAGTCTATAATGTATTCTATTGTGTGAACACAACTGAGTATGGATTTTACTTTTTTTTTTTAAATCAGTTTAACAAACGATTGCAGCTGTCAGGATCTAATGAGGTTCCAAAACAAAACATGAAAGCAAAGCGTATCACCACCTATAAAAAGACGTAAGCACAAGAGCAACTGGTTGTTCATCTGCTACATACATTTCCTTAAGCATTCTAAGTCTGGGATTTAGGTCCTGGAATATTTTCTGTTATAAATTCAAATAACAATGATTTTAATTCTACGCAAAAAGAAAGATGAAAGCATAGATTTTTCTTGTGTTTGTTTGTTTTTAAAGGAAATTTAATTAAGCACTCAAATGTAATGTGCAATACTATTTCTTACTGCTCTTCAGCTTTTGTACCATGTGGGATTGCAAAGAAAAGACAAAAATCAAGTGAGGCTCTCAAAACTCCATACCAGCTATCAGCAGTATTCTCTTTAACACTTCCCTTTAAAAGTAAAACAAGAATAGGACCACAGACCCAAGAAGGTGTGATACAATTGCAACACTAAATGGAAAGCAAACTGTAGCTAAGAACAGAGGATGATTCCATGTCTTCTTTTTCAGACAGGACTTCTGCCAGGCTTCTGTTAATTTTTGCATCTCAAAAATCCCGTTTCAAACACAGATTGTGGTGCAATAAGAAGGCACACAGCTCCTCTAACACAAACATTGACTTTACAAGGATGCTAACATAGCTGATACGCTTCACAGGAACCAGTAATTGGCTTTGGTGATTCTTATGCCTGATAAGGAACACAATGAGGTCAAAATTGATTATAATTTGGTATACGTTATTGTCTTCTCAAGTAACATTCTTCTCCTCCAATAAATGGCTATGAAAAATGTACTAATGTCTGACTGTAAAAGATTCTCGAACTTACACCATATGGAATATTCATTCCTATGTGTCAAAACTATGTATTAGATGAAATTCTTAAACAGGCTTAATTTTACATTGAAGGATTAGAGGGAAGGAACCACAAACCTAAGCCACTACATATGTGTAGCAGGAATACAAACCTGTAGATTTCCTGTGTGGTAAGCCATAACCATTTAAAACAGGGCGTGGTTTATTTCTAGCATTATGTAGCCATTCCTGAAAGATCTTCTCTGATCTCTCTCTCTTCTCCTGCAGCTCAGCTTCCCTTTCTTTTTCTTTTTCCTGAAAGTGAAATAAAAAAAAAAAAACTAAGATGCCTACTGACAAAGCCCTGTACAATATACAAAAAATGGCAAATAAAATCTTTGCAGATTCCCAGACTGCTGAATATATTTCTGTTATGTTTTCATATATGAACACATTTTCCTGAAAATAGAAAAGTCACATTTTTTTCCTTTAAGTCTGAAAAAACACACAATCACATCCTCACCACCACCACCCTCTCTATATTAATTTGGGGGCAGGGGGAAGCTTGCAAAACTCTTTTGGAAGACCAATACATGACACAGAGGAATTTTGGATGATTTCTGAAAACGCAGCTTTCTTAAAATTTGGTCTAGGACTTCGAAGACGCTTACAACAAGTAAGAGGTCTTATGAAGCTCCTATAAAAATAAATAGCTGATTAATTATTAAATATGAAGGAACACTAAAATTAGGGCTCCTAGCATCAGATTGGTACAGACAGATAGAAGAGAACATTTTTTTAGTTTGAAATACGCGCAAGTATAATGACCAAGATAATAGCGGTACTGGGATAAAAATGCCCAGAATGCCACTTATTTTCTGCCTCGGCTGAGTAATGAAGATATACTCCGTGGTTTGTATTTCCATTTCCCATATCACACATCATGACTGCAGTGGATTTGCTTGGCTTTGCAACAGAGGCTATTAACAAATGTGTTTAATATGCATCATGTTTTGCTGGCCATACCTCAATGTCTTCACTGCACTAAAAATATAACTTTTGAAACTATTCTTAACATACAACACTCCATCTGATAAATTCCAATCAATTTAATCAACCAATATATTTAACGTGTTAGGTAAACCCACCCAAATAAATTAATAAATAATACCTTCTCTCTCTTCTTCTTTTCTGACTCTTCAGCTCTCTTCTTCTTTAACCATTCTTTATACTTTACTTCAGCCTTTTCTTGTAGCTGCATTTTTTCTAGTTCCCTTGTGGCTTTTTCTGCCATTTCCTTGCTCTGCTTTTGTTCCCTTTCCCTTCTTTCCTACATGAAACAGATAACAGAAACAGAATAAAAAATTTCAATGGGCAATTATTTTGATGAATAGTTTATTTTATTATAAAATTACAAATAAAATTATCATAAACCTTGAAAAAAATCTAATTGCAATCTCTGAAGACAGAACCTATTCATCACTAGCTGCAGATAAAATAGTTTTAAAGATATAAACTTGTCATAAAACATGATAAAAATTGACTTTCTGGACTCCCTATGCTGTTATGTTTACTCTTCTGTTTTATTTCTTCGAACATTACTCTTCTGTTTTATTTCTTCGAACATCTTTTAAAAAATTTCAAACACTTCTCAGTATTTCTGGGAAAGAAATATATGTTGCAATTCTTGACAAACATGTTTTAGTTTTAGATGAAGAAATCCACTTTTCAGAGAACCTAGAGCAAACTCCAGTACCAAATGGAAGTCAAACTATCCCCTTCTAAGAATAACTGAGATACTCAGATTTTCAGCACACTTAAGCATAAATGGATACGGCAAATAAGAAGTCCAAATGAGAATCCAGTTCATGTATTATATTTTCTACATTTGTGATATTTTTTCATTTATTTGCATATGAAATTCTCCTGTTCGTCTACACGATCCTCTTTTTTAAATGCTGAAATGGAAAATGAGAAAACACGTTCTAGGGTTGGTGAAAAGTAACAGTGTGAAGTGAAATTGCTATCCTTATGATTTTTAAAATACAAAACACAGAAGTGTCATTACTTCTCCGTCTTTTTCAAGTGTGGCATGTGATGTTTTGGGAACCATTCTCTAAGCTAACAAGCACATACTTAAGGGCTCTTCTTGATCTGGAGAGAAAGGCATTTTCATCTGAAGACTAACCATACCTCTCACTTCCCTTTCCTGCAACCTTTTTGAAATGCCTGGGATTCTGCTGGTTCAGTACTACTACTGCTGCTTAGCTTACCTAGCTCTGAAGAACCTGTGATACACACGCAGGGGCAAAAATCTTTACTAGACAAGCTGTACACATGACTTGGAGGAGAGTCATATGCATTTTATAGAAAAGAACTGCCAAAAAAAGATATTTTTCTCAAGAAATCTTTTTCACGTAAGCCTTCCTTGCCAATAAGGAGGAGAATCTGAACTATTTTGACATACTACAACAAATTTTGACTATATAAAGGACATGCAGTATAGCTGGAAATTACACCTTCTCAGAATTACTACAGTTGGCAGTATGGATGTCTAATGCCTAGAAATACAACTGCAAAGTAAAACAAACTGGATGTCTTTTTCAGTGAAAAGAGGAAAAACATTTACCAAACAAAACAAAACAAAAAAGCAAAAAAACAAACAGGCATATACACGTCCCTTCCTGTCTCACTTATAAACACAAAGATAGAAAGCTAGATCTCCCCTCTTCCCCTGCTTTTCTTCCAGAAAATTCTGTTTTCTTCTGGAAAATGCAGTTATGCATAAAGAAACAATAGGCATAAAACTGGAGCTGGGGACCAGCACAATTCTCTTGGTCTGGTCTAAAGCGGACATTTGCTGGGTCAGTCCTTGTCCTTAGCAACAAAACCTGTCAGTAATCCAATACAGCAGCATCATACAGAAGAAAAGTTAAGCTTATATTGCCCCGTAAAACACTAACTCATTTCTGCCACTTACTGGATGAGGTGCAAAAACAAGGCCAATAACATGAAAGCAATACATTTTCTCTCTAAAATGTTTGCTATTTTTATTGTAAGAATGTACTGGATAATAATATTTTCATATTTGAAGCTTTACCCACACTACATGAAATTGTCTTGATAAAGAAGTCATTTTAAGCATAACCTTAGCTTACTCTTGCCATTCATTTCCTTGTAAAGTGTCATAATGTTAAACTGCACTCTTCTTATCTAAAGGAGCCAGATTACTGAATTACTTGCATTAGTGTGTCCCTATCTGTGTTTGGCACTACTAGAAGCAATAGTACAATGTTCACATCAGCAGCTAAAGTATGCATCAAGTGATTGTTTTGTTGTTTTGTTTTGTTTTTTACTTTTACAAGATATGCCTTACTGACTGTACTTGCCGTAACCTCTGGGGTACATTTCTTCATTACGATGGTACATACGGGAGCCCTGTATGGTATACTCTTGTCGTATGTTCTTATATGACAAGAAACAGTTACTTGTGCACACACTGCACTCAATTTCAAAAAACACCTGGCTACATAACTACATTTTCTCCTTGTATTTTTTTTTTTCCATTTCACTTCTAACAAATTCTGGTGAACATCAGCTGAATCTGTTCTGCAGCACAGGGAAAACAGTCAGATATGAATACATGACAATTTCAATGCATACTCTGAAACACAAAACTCCACAGAACTACAAAATAATCAGTCTTAATAACATGTCTGCACAACGGGGTTTATAGAAAAGGCCTGTACCTGTGATAAAATTACTGATTACAACTAAGACCATTAAAAGAAGAACTTCATTTTGGGAAAAAAAAAAAATGGAGATTCTGAAACACTTCTGTACTAGTAAAGAATGGAAATGATTTTTCCTAATACGAAGAAAACTCTTTTTTGTTTAAATATGTAAAAAAGAGAAAAATCACCTGGTTTTGGCAAGTTATGTAGATCCTAAGTAACATCTGCATGAAAAAACAAATAACCAAGCTTTTCCCCCTTCTTCTATAATGCATCTTATTCTCTTTTATTGAGAGCTGTTCCTCTGTCCCTTCATTTCTAAATATTCCTCACATGCATCTCTCAACAACTCCTATTTTGAGACAATGACAGTCTGACACACAGCAAGCATTATGTAGATAAGAGATACATGCTAAAACAGTGAGTTAAAATCATTTGAGAAAAAAAGGTTTACAAGGATTTCAAGTCTTTTGTTGTTTGCTAGCTTTTGCTTATCAGCACTCTACACAAAATTTGAGGACTTAACATACCGTAACATTAAATTACAAAAGTAAGGATCTTTCAAAGCAACAGCTTTTAGCTAAGGCTCTTATATAACAAGCAAAAAAAATAAATATAGGAGAAACTAAAAAAATGCGGCCCTTCCATACATAAGGGATTTATACACTATCGACAATATTTAAGCAGAAAACAGGCTAAAAATCTTTCCAAAGGTTGTAATTAAAAGGGGAGGGCGGGGGAAGGGGAGCTTCTTAGATAACAAATCTTTAATCACAATACTTCAAATGAGTTCAGCAGGTTAGCAACAATCTAGGCTGTCCCAAAGTTAAATAAAGCCCTATGTAAACAATGATATGCCATGCATACTTGCATACTACCATGAAAGCCACAGCTATTGCTAAGTTTTCCTTCCAATGAGACACCCTGAAGACTGGGAGACTCCCTGTAGAATTGCAGATGTTGCAGCTGCCTAGAAATTATTCTGCAGACAAACCAGAAACGCTTGCTTTTTCTCTCCAGCACAGAACAGCTTCTCCTTCATACAGTTAGTGTACACCACATTCTCAGCTGCTTTAATAACCTGCTTCATGTCAAACTCCTGTCACCCCAGCCCTGCCAGCTTCCCTCCAGCCTCATTACTTTCCCTTACACAAGTCTATCAAAAATGCTAGGAATGTGCATATTAATGTATATGTTCTTCAATCCTCCCTTCACTCCCCTTCCACAACTGGGGGGGTGGGAGATGGATTTCATTTGTTTATGCTTGGTATCGTCAGATCGGATTTTAAAAATTCTCTTTGATCCTTTGTTCCAAACAGACATGATCTGTTCACCAAACCACTAGGAAATTTACATGCACTTTAAAATATGATTACACGTATTACATAAATTAAGGTATTGATTGTAAAACATCCAATTACTCATTGCAAGAAAGGCGTGTTCTCCCACCACCCCACCCAGGCACATTATTAAGGAGAAAGGATACAAATCTGGCCTGCAGGTTCACTGCTCTGGGCTGTGATCCTATCGAGCCTATGAACGTAATAAAGGCTGGGCTAGGTCAGTACCTGGAAATCCGCCACCCAAAACAAATCCAGCCATCACACAAAGCAGGACGGGTGACTCAGTGGGCAGCACGTGTCTCACCAAGTCAGTACCAAACCCATGTCTCATCGAAAGAACTATCAACCTCCTAAGAAAAATCACATCTACATATATGCTGAGAACTGTCAAAGGAATTTAAAATTTGAAGAAGCATCACACTTTGTTTACTATATCTGCCTTCTGTCAGGAAGAATTTCCCAGGCAGAAAATACCCCAATTAGCACTGCAACAGAGACAACACATCCAGCTGGAAGACAATCAGTAAAACATACATTCCTGTACTTTTGTATTAACAATTAAATGAGAGGCTGAAGAGAGGGACAAGCGCAGAGCTGCTACGTGTTCTGCATTTTCTATGCAGAGTGTCATGACAGGAGAGTTGGAACTAGATGATCTTTCAAGGTCCCTTCCAACCCAAACTATTCTGTGATTCTGCAAACAGAAATATTTTCAGAAATCAGTGTTTTGTTTTGTACGTCTAAGATACTTCTCACAGCAATCGTTTCCACTCTGCAGAATGTAACAACGTTTTTCTTTTTGGACATTTTTCTTTTCTATTTCACAGCTGTTTGCTCTGACATCTTAGCTTCCATATTCTACCATAATTTTATGCTGACAGTGAAATATAGGAACCAACAACAGAACATACATCCAAATTTCCTCATTTATACTCACAGCAATCCAGAACGTCAGGCACATTTAACAATCTCGGAAACATGGGTCATTCAGCCAACTGTTGTTATCTTTTTAATTTAGCACAGCTAAATTTTCCACAGCTCAATCACCAACCCTGGCTCATAAAAATGCCTCTGTAACCTCTCTATAATCTCTGGTGCCCTTCTGTGATGGGGTTACAGCATTGTGGTGATAGGGAAGAACAACTGATGTAATCTACCTGGACATGTGCAAAGCATTTGACACTGTCCCAAATGATATCCTTGTCTCTAAATTGGAGAGGCATGGATTTGATGGACGGACCACTCCGTGGGTAAGGGATTGCCTGGATGGTTGCACTCAAAGAGTTCCACGAGTCCTACGGCTCTATGTCCAGGTGGAGACCAGTGATGAGTGGTGTTCCACAGGGGTTGGTATTGGGACCAACACTTGTTTAACATCTTTGTTGGCAACATGGACAGCAGGACCGAGTGCACCCTCAGCAAGGCTGCTGATGACACCACGCTGTGTGCCGCAGTCAGCACGCTGAAGGGAAGGGCTGCCATTCAGAGGGACAGGCCTGAGAGGTGGGCCTGTGCGAACCTCGTGAAGTTCAACAAGATCAAGTGTAAGGCCCTGCACCTGGACTGGGGCAATCCCAAGCACAAATACAGGCTGAGCAGACAACGGACTGAGAGCAGCTCTGACAAAAAGGACTTGTGGGTGTTGGTTGATGAGAAGCTCAACATGACTCGGCAATGTGCACCTGCACCCCAGAAAGCCAACCGTATCCTGGGCTCCATCAAAAGAAGCATGACGAGCAGGTTGAGGGAGGTCGTTCTCCTCCAGGAGTACTGCGTTCAGCTCTGGAGACCCCAGTACAAGGACATGGACCTATTACAGCAAGTCCAGAGGAAGGCCACGAGGATGATCAAAGGGATGGAGCACATCTCCTACGAAGACAGGCAGAGGGAGTTGGGCTTTTTCAGCCTGGAGAAGAAATAGCACTGGGGAGACCAAACAGAAGTCTTCCAGTACCAAAATGGGGGGGAGGGAGGGGTGGGGCATAGCTACAAGAAAGCTGGAGAAGGACTCTTTATTAAGGAATGTACCAAACAGACAAGGACTCATGGTTTTCAACTGAAAGAGGGAAAATTTAGATTAGATAATAAGGAGGAAATTCTTCACTCAGAGGGTGATGAGGCACTGGAAGAGGCTGCCCAGAGAAGCTGTGGATGTCCCATCCCTGGAGGTGTTCAAGGCCAGGTTGGATGTGGCTTTGAGCAACCTGGTCTGGTGGGAAGTGTCCCTGGCCATGGCAGAGGATTGGAATTAGATGGGCTTTAAGGTCCCTTCTAACCCAAAATGTTCTATGATTCCTTTTCTATTTGGTCCATGAACACTCGAAGGGTCTTCGGAATAATGCAGACTCTGTGAAAACTGCTGCAAAACACGAGCACTCTTACTTTAATCATCTGCCACCCTCAATTTATTCTCCACAAGTCTACCCCAAACTCATTTTAACACTAAACACGAGAAATTAGTTCATTCTACTACAGAAATCTAAAAGTAAGTCTGACACAAATAAGATCTAGGTACAACCTAAAATTATATCAATGGCATTGGCCTGGCACAGGCTCACAGAAAAGATCTGTGTAAAAAGACATTGACTTGATGCTTTTAAAAAAAAAGAAAAAATTACATATTCATTGAATGGAAGCAAGAGAGGAGGAGTGAATTACTTTTCAGTTCTAAAGTAATGTTCAAGCTGCTGAACAACCTGTATTCTATATTAGCAATAGTGAGATAAAGTATGCATTAAACAAGAAGTCTTTGGAGTAAGAGTCAGAATCTAAGACTCTCTTCCGGGAGAAATCATGCAGTACCCCAAGAAAGGGAATTCTGCTCTAAGAACGTTGTCATTCATTATTTCATAGCATGACGGTTCTAGCTTTCATATTTCTTATTGCTTCATCCTTCTTATAAAGACTGTCAGCCAATAGAAAAGTTATAAAAACATGTATTTTTCATTGAAAAAGCAACAGCAGAGACTTTTCCCACCCTGTACCTTTCTTTCCTTTAAAATGCTGTTTCTCAACAAGCAATGGGGGCTTACTGAAAGAAATGAAAAAGGAACAAAAAATTGAGCAGCAGAATTCTAAGGGTAACATCTCCTTTGCTCATATTTAGTTTTAAGAAAAAAATAAAAAGCAATGCCTTATTCTCTATTCAGCGACACAAAGCATTTGAGATGCTACTGTCAAATTAATGTTGGTATTAGTATATATATACTTTTTTTTCCAATGCAAAGTGTGCAGTTTTACTCCTTGTGCTCTCACAACTTTCCTGGATATCACATTAGTATAGCATAATGTATTATACGTAAGTTAAAGAATGAAGACAACGATGCTAACAACACGAGTTTCAGAATTACAGCTGTTTTGGGATGCAAGCATTCTGCTTTTGAGATTTCTGTTATTGTTACAAATGTGTATTAGATAAACGCACTGGTTTTGTCTGGGACAGAGTAAATTTTCTTCATAGTAGGTTATACGGCCCTACGTTTTAGATTTGTGACCAAAACAGTGTTGATAATACACCAATGTTTTAGCTATTGCTGAGCAATGTTAAGGCCTTCTTGCTTCTCATGCAGCAAGTAGGCTGGTGGTGCACAGGAAGCTGGGAGCAGACGAAGCCAGGACAGCTCACCCAAGCTGACCAAAGGGATATCCCATACCATATGATGTTATACTCAGCAACAAAAGCTGAGGGAAAGAAAGAGGAGGGGGAGAACATTTGGAGTTAGAGCATTTGTCTTCTGAAGTACCTATTAGGCATGATGAAGCCCTCCTTTCTGATACATGGCTAAATGTCTGCTTGACAGTGGGAAGTAGTGAATCAACTCCTTATTTTGTTTTGCTTGCATGTGTGTCGTTTGCTGTACCTGTTAAATTGTCTTTACCTCAGTTCACAAGTTTTCTCAGTTTTACCCTCTCGGCACGATGGGGACTCTTCCACATCCTGCCATTAGGAGGGTGGGTGAGTGGGTGGAAGGAAGCAGAATTACGTGAGAGAACAGCTGCGTGGTGCTTAGCCACTTACCAGAGCTAAACAACAACAACATATAATGTGAGTATTTATACGTACACTATGTATATACATTAATCAAATTCCCTAGATATTTCTAGGTTTATTTTCTATTGGTATTCTAAGAGTGAAGTCACGTTGCAGTTAATAAAGGTGGATTTAACAGGACATGAAAATATTAAATAGAATGTAGAGGGTGAAGTGCACTGCATCAATGTTAATTTTTTAAACGTTTAATCAAAAAACTGTTGTCATCATCCCTTACTTTTAATCCTGATATTTTAATCAGCATTAATTAATTAGAGGTTTTTTTATGAGAACGTTCTAGAGAATTAAATGGTTACATCGTTTCATAAATGTTTCACAGTTCAAGCATCCATAATGCATTTCTCAAAGTCTCTGGTACTTTGAGTTGATGGCAATTAATCAGTAAATGAGCAATTAAATGTAGCTAATTATGTACCTAATTTAAGCGTTCAATCCCACAGTTGTTGAGAGGAACCAAAGAACCACATCTGTGGATCAACAGTTATGTAAAACAGAAAAAAGAAATAAAAAAAAAAAACTTCCTACTGTCAACAACAAGCTTTCTATTCTATAGCAAAACAATAGAGAGGAGCTCATGGATAAAACCGGGGTTCTTCTGACATAGTCTTGTAAACACAGCACTCCTGACAAGCGGACAAGTCTTAAACCCAGATTATCAAAAACCAAAGAGGCAGGGGCTGTGTCACTGTTTACATGAAGATAACATAATAACACATCGTGTGAGACATCTATAATTAAAACCATCCTCAGGTCTTTCCAGAAATACCAGGAAGAGGACACGGAGTAAGGAAGAAAGGGAGTCTGGAAGACAAAGATTTTTTAACTCAAGAGTTCTGTGTACTGCTCCTCGTTCATGCAAGATGAGGTTGTGGGAAAAAAGGCTACATATGTTTTGAATTCAGAAACTCCAGGGCAGATAAGGGAAAAGAGGAAACAAAACAAAACAAACAAACAAACAAACACCACTAAACTGGCTTCAGACAGCAGCTTACGTATTTTCCAAAAGAGAAGAGAAGCTTTTCACTAGCATCTCCAAACTTCCACTGAGTAGAACATAGGGAGTAATGAGGCAGTAGAACCAGTGTCTGGTCACACTGTGAAGGAACTTGGAATTGAACCATTTTGGACAAATTCTGAATAGTGGTGATCTTCAAAGGAAACACTACAAAAGAAAGCATGAATGAGTGATCAGCTCTGAACACCTATGACCTCACTCATGACATTTTTGTTGCTCATTTTATACTCAGTTTTGTAATTACAGTTCATCCATCAAAATTCAGATAACAAAGAAAAACCCTTGTAAGGAGTCACAGATGGAAATCCCAAATATTTTGAAGACATTAAAGCAGTACTTTTTATCTTCCTCCTTAAACTGTTATTTACCCAAGTCTGCAAATCATTTAAGCATCACCTACATTCACAAAACTATAGCTCTTATTTGTCAAGCAAGGACGCATTTGACAAGATACAAGTTACAAAGATGCTGTTACGAAGAGGAGATTTTCAAAACGTATCACATGTGTAGGTCTCCCAGTCCCAATGATTCAACGATACAGGCTTGCTTTTTTAACCTTACTCAGTGGTGGTAAACAACGATTGAAGTTAACTGATCTGTTCATCGTCTACAGGGAGTCAGTCAGCATATAAACATGAACTGACGGACTTCAAGGGTCTCAATTTTTATTTTTTTAATTATAAGTTCTAGCAATTCTTTACCTCTTTAAAAAAAAAAATAAAAAATAAAGCCTTTAGCTTCATTCCACTAGGAAAGGGCCCTTTCTTGGCCCTCTGAGAACTTTTATCTTTCTGTTTGTCACTAGTACAGGAAACAGAGTGCTGAGTATTAGTTCAGAATGCTTCCACAAGCTGCTTGGATTTAGTGCTTACACATCATATCAGCACGTTAAATGACATAGTAACAAGAAATACACCCAGCTTTTGCAAAAACATTTAGCCACAAAAAGCAACGTAGACAACACAGACAAGAAAGAGTGACATATAAATGGATCTTCAAAATCAGTCCGAGACTGCTGTTGTAGAGATTTTCAAAGGTTTACTTTTGTATATTTTAAAAGTACAACTTCAGTCCTAATTACTTCCACCTTTAAATTTCTTGAATTTAAACAGAAGAATCGCATATTTTCAAAGAATTTGGAAGAATGTGATCAATCAGTGAAATCAGGTAATTTCCTTCAAGGACTGTGAGATAATAAAGAACGATGAGAAGGACATTTACAGGCTTGCAAGATTGTACTGATAAAATTGAAAATGACAGAGGAAAAACAGCTTTCCTATTATTGTAAAAAGTGGGTGAGTGAGTTCTCTACAGTTCTAGACTTATACACATCTAGGGAGTATATAACAACAAAAGCAGTGACTGACTTTAAAATAGGACCATAAGTAAGTTGTTGGTACAATCATCACAGATTTGAACTGCTTTAGGAGCTAATACAATTACATAAATATATACCTACCACATCGCAGCTTAAAATGAGCTGAAGTTTTAAATTACTTCACAAAAATACATCTTTGTACTCAAAACCTAATAAAATTTATGTATGGCACAAGGAATTACAAGCTCTGTAAGCATGGCTGCACTGTTTCAATCCAAAATAAACTATGCATATATAGGTCAATTTTACCTCTTAACAACTTTATTCCACATAATGTTAACAGATTTACCCATGTGTGGTTACTGAAACGTAGAACAAAAATAGCAATAAAAAATACAACAACAAAAAGTGCCAGAATGAACAGACATGGAGAAAATAAGCTTTCACAAGCACTAACTCTAACCCGAAGAAATGAGACAGTAGGCAGCTTTCAATACCTATTCAAGATTTAGATCAGTGATGAGATGGGGGAATCAAGGATGTCAATTTCTTTCTTTTTAAGCTTCACAGTTCAACGATGAGTTGCCTACACAGAGCTCCTTACAAACTGGAGCCTAAATACAGCAATTAACAATCAAGCAATCATTTTAACATGCCAGAAACATTAAGACGGACTCTAACGGCTTTGCTGATCTAAGTTTAGTTCTGAATACCACTCAAATCCCTATCAAAATAAGGCTTCTTTAATAATGAAAAAATGACATTGAACAACTTCACTTGCCCAGCGTTTATAATCATGCACACCTCATTTTTATCCATAAATCTAACAGTAACAGAGAAAGAAGTTTTAGTAATACGTACAAAATCCTGTTGGTTTCATTCAAATTTTCTTCTGGATTAAAAACTATGTCTGGAGATACTTTCAGAGTCAAAATATTTTGACCAGTATTCCTCTGACTTGTTACAAGATAGAGCTCTATTACAGCTAAAACAGAACAAGTCAGACAGACAATTTACTGTCTGCCCACAAATGACTCAACCTTAGGAGACAGAGAATGTAAGACTATTTTTGTCCACCAGAGATGTAGTATCTTAATGAAAATTGGAAAGGCATTAGTAGAACCAGGATAGCACCTGACAGCTTATTTTATTAAGCTTTTACTTCCTGGTAAATTGCAAAATTTTGTTATATTTGCATACATATTTCACGGCTTAAGATGTTCTTTGATAGTTCATATTTCAAAATATCAGTTCTAGTTCACTTTCATCCTTTAAAATCACAAAAGCTATTTACATAGAAGTTTATTAAGTGCTGATGACACTTTATTTTCAAAAATAATTTATGCAAAATGACTGGAAGTGTATGAAAACTTCACATCACATGTTTTTAAATAGATATTAAACAAACAAAACAAAACAACAACAAAAAAAACCAGCAACTACCAGTAGATGAAATTGATCCTCAAGTGTTGCTTCCTAACCTGACATGACCTGAAAAGTCTGTCAGATCACAACTTACTTCGCCACATAACAAAATGCAAGAAATCTGACTTGATAGACAGAAAAAGAGCAGAATGCTTCTATGCAAATACAGTTATTCTAATTCTGGCATAAACATCCCTCACATTCACAGTACAAAGACTTTTCCAGCAGTATCCTGCAGCTGCCCAAAGATTTTGTGCTCAACATGAAGGAAAAAGTTTCATGTATGCTCAACCATCCTGTACTTCCTTCCTCTGTATAGTATTCAGCAATGGGGAAGGATTATAGGTCTGCAGAGATCATAAAGGTAACATCCCTGAAAGGACTGCCTCCTGTAGAATAACGCGTTTTCTGCAATTTACACACAAGGGTGAGAATCAGGAAGATATGAAAAGGATGAGTGCTTAATGCTTAACTCAGTGAAGAATACTGTGAATTTTGCCCTCAAGAAGGAGCACTTTTTCATGACTGTAGAAGGAAATAAAGAGAGCTTTCCCAAATACAACACACACACGCATTCCTCAAGAAAATCATAGCAAATATTCATGAATCCAACCTTAAACTTCACATGAAATCTTCATGCAATTTTAAACGCATTCTTAGCCACTGAATTGACATGCTTATCCTTCAGTCTGTGTTCAGATCCACAGGTAATCTTGCGGAAACCTGAAGTGGTGAGGACTATCTAACACGTTAATATTCTCAAGACAACTAAGCCTTTAAGTTCAGTTTGTTCTTGATTTGAGTGCAGTTTACAGAAAAGACTAGCCAATGAATCATCTGATTTAAATGAAAATCAGATTACTTTTGGTAAGTGCTTGGGACATGGCCTAAGGATGACCTTATTCTTCCAAAACATAACATGTACAAGTCCAGACACAAACATGTTTGTTTTTTTTTTTTTTTCCCCCACTGTCCCCTGGGCTGATGTGCCATCAAAAAGATCTCTTACTCCCATGGACAACAGAAAGGAAGAAGTTCATCAGTAAACCCACAAAGTTTCAAGGAGGACCCAAATAGCTAGAGATTTACAGAAGTTGACTAAGATAGATAGACTGAGAGAGAATTTTGACTGTTTTGAACTCTGAAGTGAAAAATTTTAACAGGCAACCCAAACTTGTTCAAGCCAATGAATAGTTACAGACAGCTGTAATTTGTGTTTTAGAAGAGGAAAATTGCATTGTTCTTGCTGAATAATACATCCTTTACTTTTTGCTGTGTACTTCAATAAGGACGGATCGTTTCTACATCATATTAAACATCTGAAGCAGGATTGTTCTGGTGCAGATTTATGCTAGTCAGCCAGTCAGCAATGAGGCTACGAGAAAACAGGTTAGATCCGAACACAGGTTATTTTAGTGGTTCTAGACTGAACCTGAAGGTGGAGACACAAATGCATTAGGCCTGGATATCTAGCCCACGTAGTGCTATTGTGTTATTTTTAATCAATTTTCATCTGATTTTATTGAGAAACAGAAGTATGAAACAGTAAGTAACTGGTACTGCTACAGACCACAAGACAGTGAACAAATATGTCCATGAATTACCAGGGGCTGAACAAGACCAAATCTCTCAAGCTTTTCCATTGTTGCCACTCAGTGCACACACTGTTTGTGGCACACAGAGCTGCATATTGCCCTGTAGAGATCGGGATTCTGTCTGCTTCTGACACTGGACGTGGGCATCCTCTCTAGAGAACTGAAAAAGATTTCTTGATCCCACTCAGAAATGACTTTTTGCATGAAGGAACTCCCAATTGCTAGCTGTGGTCTACTGAGAATTTCCTGAATCTGGCCTCACACCTCAATTATCCCTCTAAACTCTACTGTACTATTTGCCTTTCCACAATGGTACTTAACTAAACCCCTTTTCTGGCTCTACTTGGTGTACAAAACATTGCAGTTAAGTTGTATGCTTCACCCAATATGCTTGGACATTGAACCTAGGAAGTCAGAAAGACTAGGGTATACCCTAGACCAGAATCCCAGCTATCATTAGCAGAAGTCTACTGCAAGATGCAAGCCAATTGTCAGTTATCTGACTACTCAGAAAACAAATCTCTTTATACCTCATGGGAAAAAAAAGAAATCAGTCTTGGGAGAACGTTTAACTGTGTTGGTGTGGTTTTGTAATTTTCAATTAAAACAGTCATTCTTTCAGCAAACTAAAAACATGGCTGTCCAAACAGTCTAAGTAAATTTTACATAGGTTTACTTAAGCATGGCATATGCTGGAACTCTTGCAGGCAAAGAGTATTTTACCTCTTCTCTTTTTTTTTGCATCCATTCCTTGTGCTTCTCTTCAGCTAGCCTTTTCCTTCTTTCACATTCTTGTTTTTGCTTCATCTTCTCAAGCTGTATATTCATTTGCTAATTAAAGAAAAAGTAGACAACTTTAATATGTCACGGCCGCCTACACAAACGCGCTCAGTACCATCAATAGTGCTGCGGTTAAAACAATGTAAGTATTAGATTTAGAAAATTTTCCTTCACTAAGATTTTGTAAAAGATGGATGACAGCCAACACCGAAACATTATGAAATACAACCAATGGAAATATATATTTTAGAAGATGAACTGGAAATATGTATTTTTAGCTGGGCTTTGGAAACAATTCAACATAGTAAATCACCCCTTCTTTTAAATGTCCTTTCAGTTAACGGGATCTCAATATGCAGTACTACAAAGAGAGACAACTACCGAACTGGAATCTAAATGGGAAAGCATGAAATGTGTGGTGAACACTAACAGATAAGAAAATATTCCTCAAGATTAACAAATTATTTTGGTGTTATGCTGACCTCTAAAACACTGTTCTATAACCTTCCAGTGGTAGGTGTTTAATAACAGCACAAGGTAACCCACATAAAAATATATTTATGTTACTTTCACTTTACAGATAAAGGAAATCATAGAAAGGTTAGGACATTGCTCAAGGTCAAATGGCAAATCAGTAACTAAAGTGAGAAATGATCGAACTTTGATGTAATTATTCTAACCACTACCCAATGTTTCCAACTTGATTGTAAACAATAGTATCATTTAATCAACTGCAACTACCCATACATTAATCAAGAAAAGATATAGTGCGCTCCCTTAGTTCTGCCCTTTCCCCAGTATTCAGGAACTGTTTGTTTGCAAGGTGGCAAAAAATGGAAGGCAGGAAGGAAGGCAGGAAGGAAGGCAGGAAAAACAGAGAAGCACAGCCTGGAAAATGACGTGTGTAATTACACACTAAGCAGGTAATAACACTGTGCCTCATATCTAACCAAGCAGTTTGGCATGCTTACGCCCAGCACACACCCTGTCGTGTTTTACTACCTACATGCATGCGTATGTACCCATGATGAAAATGAAGGTACCAATTACAGAAATGTTTTAGTCTTTTAAACTTGAACCATTACCTTACAGTCGAATAAGAAAAACATTATAGAGCACCACCAATGATGTGCAACGTTTAGCAAATGAGAATATGCAGAGCACGAATCACGTAAGCATTACCAAACATGGAGAGATAACAACCCTAAAATAATGGACAAAATTGACTTGTTTTTCCACAACCAAAAGTAAAAGAATTCCTGTATTTGGTGCTTGCTATTTTCTATTAGACTTGATGTCAAGCTAATCAGATGTATTCACCTCTGCAGCTCTCGCCTGTAAGCGGGCACGCAGTTCCTTCTCTTTCCCAATGAACCATTCTTCCCATGGTGAAAGACTGTCTTTCAAAGGAGACTGTTTTTTTCCTTCTGTTATTTCTGAGTCTTCAGCAGCCTTCCTAAGTTAAAAATGAGAAATGTAAAAGAATATTATCTGTAATGTTTCATTGAAAAGTTAACCTGTGCTGCTGCCCCCCCAAAATGACATTTCTTTGTATCGTGACAACAAAATCATTTTTTCTATTTGTCTAGTAATCTCCAGAATGGATAAACAGCATTTATTTTGTATTTCTGACCATCCCACTTACATTCTACTTACTAAATTATAGCTTGCTAGTGATTTTTTTAGTTCCTGTTCCAAACTGTGAAACAGATTCAAGCATTACCTTTTATAAGCTAAAGAAAAGCTAACACCAGAAACATCAAAGTGTCACCTTCCTTCTCACATACAGAGACCAAAGGAAATCAGAGATTTTACATTAACATCCAATCTTTGGTCACTGAGAGGCTCAAAGTATCAAGGGGCCTTTAGCACAAGGAAAAGATAATCAAGATTATTTTTTCTTCTTTCAAGTCCTATGGAATTGGATTAATGATATCAAGCAACCTCAGCATTGAGAATCCATTCATTCTAACGGTTACGATTTTCTTCTTAAAACACATTCATAGGAAAAATACACAAGAACTATGGCTAGCACACAATACTTGATGACATTATACAAGGTTAGACTTTTAGTAGGACACCTTGCATAACTCACTCGTAACTTCTTTACTCATGAATAATGCAGCCATCCTAGCCTTGGGCCAGAAATATCTTTTATAATATTCTGTACGTGTACTCCCTCCTAAGAAAGAAAATATATTGGGCTCTAAGTCAACAAAAACTGATAACATGCCAGTAGATTTCTTTATAAGCTTTCCTCTATCCTATAGAATTTTTTTTTCATAACAACAAAACAATGAAATTAGACTTCACATTAGTATTTTATAGGAACGCATGTACTCTGAAAACACCTTCCTACACACTTTACTACAGTGAGTAATTCTGCTTGCTTAATTCGAGCTATGAAAGAGCCATCCAAATAAGCATATTATGTTAATGCTTCTGAAATGGATCTTTTAAGCATAACATATTTTTATAAACATGGAAGTATTGCATATTCACAAGAAGCAGCAATAATATATTGCAAAATATTTTGTCCCAGTAATCTTTAGAATATATTTCCGTGATAGCAAGCACTTGGGGGCAATGTGAAGGAGTTTTATCCTACTGTTCTCCGTTGCTGTTATCCACATGCATGTGCCTACATGACCGCTCACTGGTCATGTTGTGGAATTCCAGGGAAACTGCTTCTTGTTGAAACTAACCCTTAAAGAGGGTCATGTTCCCTGCACAGAATCAGCCTGCAACCCTCTTTATACTGTGTTGCCACAGAGGCGTGGTAGCGCGATGGAAATGACAGGCCACACGCAGACACCAAGCGGAGAAAAGGAGCACAGGCCAAGCACCCCCAAGCACGGCGTTGTCCAACACCTGCTGCACCCTAGGTCTTGGATGCGAAAGCAGGAAGACCAAAAATTTAACAGAGGCAGTTTTTAAACAGGCAGATATAAGGGATACAACTTAAGAATGCATAATAATGCATTTTGTTAGAAAATAACTCTCTGAGAGTTTATTAAAGATAAGGATAAAGGTATTATGCATTCAAATTCAGCAAACCGATGCAACTCTGTCCAGACTTGATGTTTTGGGCAGGGATACTTCCTGAACACATTCCTTTGCTCAGCACAATTTGCATTATGGTACTTTGTACCAAAATAACGCTGATATACTAGGCTAACCTGGGAAAAAGCACTGACGGAAGGAATCAATTCAGAAAAACATTATTCGCTATGTGTTTTCTTAGATCAATAAAGTCCAGATTGTTAACTTTTCAAAAAAAAAATATTCAGAGTAATGAACAAGACCCTTGTTAAGTGCAAGTCAGAAATAACAGAAAATGGAGTTTAAACAGAGGAAAACACATGCCGAAGATGCAGAATTGGTAGGAGAAGTGTGTTCCCTCTCCTGCAGTTCTCTGCCCAAAGCTCTCAGGTTGCACCAGAGCAAGGACTGGAACCCCATCCTTCCCAATGCACACCCTGGCCACCAGTCCCACTCCCTGCAGCACACTGGTTGTGTTTTGAGCCACACAAAACTTAAATTTCATGGGACTCCTTTCTGAAACGCTAGCATATTCACAGCTATGACCTTCATCAGAGTAATTAAAACGAGACTTCTTGAAGTACCACATTCTTAAGTGTGCGTATGTATTTAAATAAGTATCCTAAACCAAATCAAATGTGTTTGGTGTTAAAACGGAAGCCTGATTAACAAAACACTGTGATTATTATTTACCATACATTCACTGAAGTCCCACCATCAGACACAATATTGATCTATACTGAAAGCACAAAAATGCCTAACATCCTTTCACAAGGCCTTGTTTTCAGCTTCTACAAATATTAAAATTTCCCACGTTAAACCTCTGCCTCTGGCAAATTAAGAAGACAACAACAGCAAGAAGACTCTGAGAAAGTGTGTTGGGGGGGGGGGGGTGGGTAGAGTCTGTGTAAGAAATGTTTTTTATTATTATACCTTTGAGATCTTGGCAGTCACACACGGAAGCTACTATATGAACGTTTGGTAGACACTTATTACAATACAGCAGCATTATTCAGATGCGGGGTATGTATGAGTGAAATTTATATTGTGCCCACAGAATTTAATGAGGCTGTTCCAACTCAAGCCCTAACAGAGGTCTTCCTCGGTTGCATTTTACAGCTGCCAGTGAATACTGTAGCAACAGGCCCCAAAACCGAGAGCTGTTTCAACTAGCATCTCAAGCTGCAAAGACCTCAAAGATCTCAAGCAGTTTGACCCGAGTGCTACAGAGCTTCGAGGGACGTGAACAACATTAGTGACTGGGAAGGGGCCGAAAGACAGGAGGGACCACGACCAGGCTAACAGCCTTTCTACTCTGAGACTTCTGAGTACGTTTGAACATTTTTCTTGGACTTTGAGCACTTCTTTCGGGAAATGCTTGCCAGAAAGGTTCAGCGTGGTCCTTCCCTTGCCCCAGCGGCACTTTTAGCTCAGTTGCCCCGAGAGGCGCAGGCAGAGCTACCCGTTTCCCACCGGGAAGGTCACATCCCAGAACGACCCGGGCACTGCCAGCTCCTCACGCTCCTTTTAAAGCCAGCACGCGCCTTTGCGCCTGTTTATCCCCCTGCGGAGCACAGGAGGTCCCGAGGCCAAGCAGACACGTGAGGTCTGCCGAAGGGGGCGAAATAAAGCCACGGGAAAATAAAGCCCGCACCCCGCAGCCTCCTCCCCGCCGGGCCGGGGCCCAGACGCGCGGTTACCTATGGCCCGCCCGGCCGCAGGGGGACGGGGACGGGGCCCTCGCTGCCGCCCCTGCCCCTTCCTCCTCCTCCTCCTCGCCGCCGCTGCTCATGCCGCCGGCAAGCACCTGAGGGAGGCGGCAGCGCTTAACGGCCATTAACGGCCATTAACGGCCCCCAACTTCCCCCCGCCCAGCTCCCGGCGGCCCCCGCGGCGCCGCCATGGCGACCGCGACGCGGCGCGGCGGGCCCGGCCCCGAGCCGCCTCCTCGCCCGCCTGTCGCGACTTGCCCGCGCCATCGGTCCCCCCTGCCCCGTGTGAGGGGTCTGCCCTTCCCCGTGGCAGCTCCCCACAGGAGCCGCAGCTGGGAGAAACGCCGTGATGGTTCCCGCAGGGAGAGCCCCGGCGTTAGCCCCCAGCCGGGGCTGGCTGCTGGTGTTGGTCGGAAACTGCCCTCGGCCAGGCTCAGAAGCGCAACAAAAGGCCAGGGTCAGAAACACAAACCCGGTCAGACTCCTAACTCACAACACGGGCTGCCTCTCCGTGCAGCAGCTGATACTCGTGGCGTTAACACAACTCCACAGGAGGCTGCTGAGCTGGTCGTCCACAGAGATTCGAGCAGTACGAGCTACAGTCTGTAATAGACAGCAAATTACAGTAATTCAAATAACCTAAGCTAAGTCCAGCACTGGAAGCAACAGGATAGCACTAGAAACTACGTTTTTTAGTCAATGACTTAGGAAGCAGCAAGAGCAAAGCTTCACATCATGGTGGGCATGAAAATGTCAGGAATTTCAACAAGCTGCAGACCAACGTAATTGGAAGATATCTGCTGAAAGCCTGAAAGCCTCCTGTGACCTTAAAGCCCACTTCATAGTGAACACAGGCAACAGTCTTAAATAAGAGGGGGGAAAAAATAACGGTCCTCACTGAACTGATTGTTTCAGGAGCTCAGTGCACCGGTAATCTCACCCTGCCAGTGAAGCCCCGCGCTGTTCGTCCAGGACAGCCAGAGTTAGCACGGACCCTGCTGCTGCTCCCAAGCACCGACTATGAAACAGGACGCCTCAAGGAAAGGCAGCAGCCAGATAACAACACATTTGAGTTGTTCTCTTCTTCCCTAAGAAAGCTGCATAGTATTGTACAGAATAATTCCTTGAGGATTCCAGAACAGAAATATCATTTATCCTCACAAACGATTGCTTATATCCCACTCCTCCCTTCAGCCTCACTTCCTGAAGACCGTGTTGGGCCAGCTGCTGGTATTAACAAGCAGTGCAAACCTTACTGCTGTGACAAGGCACCAGAGTTCATGCCTCCAGATTACTTACGCAGAGGGCAGCAAAAGCCTGCTCACCTTCTGAGGAATTAAAGCATCGCTACTGGAATGGCAGAAACATCCAGCTTTGAAGATGTAAAGGTATAATGTAACATCGTTGCTGCCTCTTTTCTTTTTGTTCTGTCCAGTCACTCTGCCCAAATTAATACTGGCAAGATCCCAGACAATGAGATTTTGTAAAATAATAAGGACTGAAACAGGAATCCTGCAGGTTCATACACAGCTTCTATGGCCACAGAAGGACTGGCAAATAGAAAAATGGCACATTGCAAGGACATGCTTCATGGCAAAACTTTAACTCTGTGAACTTTTCCTAGGAAAGACTGTCTCTGAAAAGCATCTGCTATGGCAGGAATCAAGCACTGATACTACTGAAGCCCGTGAGTAAAACCAAACTGACCCGATGAGGCACAAAATTTGCCACAAAGAACTGGATGCGGTGAATGAATATATGTATGCAATGTATATGTGCGTGGGTGGGCATACATGTAGGGGTAATAACCCCTACAGTTGATACCGTTGTGAAAAAACAGCCGAAGTTCCCACCGTACAAGTGACAAAATCTACATTCAGTCTTTCAGAGCTAACTGAACTCACACCATCACAGACTATGGAGGAAGTACTTTTAAGCTATCTAGCAACAGGAGTTAAATTCAGAGTAAAACCACAGGTGCATATTCACAGACCTATACTTTATGTCAGTTCAAAGTCAATCAACATGTCTGAACTTCTAAATGATTCTGACAGATTGCTGACACGTAATCCCTAATTGTCATCCACTGTACTTGAAAAAAGATTTTACGTAGAAAATGGTGCTGAGAAAGCAATTTTAGAGCTAACTGAAACATAGAAATGAATTCAATCCTAGACATAAATCAACCACCCTCAATTATTAACAACCCTGTTTTGACAACTCTATGCAATAAGTGAATTTGCCAATTCTTTCTTATAAAATATTTAAATTTTAGAAATTCAACTATATTCTGATCAGCTCAGCCTCAGAGAACGCAAGGGCTGTCAGGAGGAAACCTCTCAGCTGAACTTAATACTAGTCAGATTTAATGAAAAGAATCAAATGACATTGTTCTCAGATGTATTGTCTCTAGTTCCATACCTGCATTCAGGAACACAGAAAAAACATAAAATAATCCTACTGAAAAGAAAAAGACTAAACTGAGGCACAAAATAAGGCACAGACAACATGCCTTAAGCTTCTTGGCATCAACAAAGCACACATTTTGAGAATGTTTGTCTACATTTTACTCAAACAGAAAAAAAAATACAAAATTTAAGCCAAATGTATGTAGATGAATTTAAAAAGTCTCCCTGAGTCTTCAGATTTTTCTGGTGTGGGCAAAAGTAAGTGGTGCAGCAGGTGCCTCTGCAAGGAAGAAAGCTACTTGGCTCCACGCTCACCATCGGAGTTGACCGATCAATGTCTATGCTAGCCTATGAGCTATTTTTGCACCTGCAATTGTAATTCTGCTTAATTAGATGCTATGAATCCTGAGGGGTCTTGGATAGCTTCAGTTTTCCTTCACTTTCAGACGGGTTCCCATCCTTGCAATAAGCCATACCCACTACTGGTCCCAGTCCAGATTTTCTGTAGGTTGCACATATGGAGCCAGCTATTTTCAAGGACCACAGCCTTGAGAAGACGTGTTTCTCTTTTTAGGTGAACGTGCAAGAATTCTATGAAACAAACAAAGTAAAATCTCATCTTTTCAAATCAATAGCATGATTCATGCTCAACTCACTGGGCTGGATTTCACCTTATATTCAAGCAAAATGCACCCGGTTTTTGTATTAGTTGGAGATCACAGCCTGCTGCTGAACAACCTTCACTTGCTTGGCTACTTCATGCAAAGTCTTTACTTCGGTCCTTATACTCTTTTAAAGCATCAGTTATTAACAGATTTATTCACTCGCTTTTGGGCTAAAGTTTTCAAAAGACACTCGTAGGTTACGCTTTTGTTACTGGAAACCATTGATATACCTCACATGTCATTGCTCTCAAATCTACACCAATTTCCTTATAATAAAGGCCACAATTCCCATTAACTAGTACTTCTTCAGTAAGACCTAAATGATGGTATTTTATATTGGTGTAGTGCCACGAATGCAACAACAGAGAATGTGTCCATTCATCCTCCAAGTTCTCACACCATACAGCAGTAAACAAAACACAGTAATTTGTGATGCTTTATGCTGCTCCACCTTTCATTCATTTCCTTATTTTGGGAATCACACTCAACTGAACTCTAGCTCCAGAGTAAATTGCTCAGATTCTACTGTACAGTATATGAAAGGCAATATTAAAAATCTCTACCTAAAAATAAACTTATTATGCTAGCAGTAAAAGATCAAAAGTATCTATGTAATTAAAAGTTATTAAATTGAGAGTACATATGAAACAAACCGTGCATTGTGCTTTTAATTAAAAACATTACCCTATAAATTAAAACCAAAGGATTAAAAATTGTAATCGAAGTCAAAAGTATCCTTGTGCAACTTGGAATTTTCTGAGTAAATGTGTGATTAAACTCAGGAAGTTCTAATGGAGAGAAATGAAACAAGTCAAAAGGGATTTAGACCAAACAGTTGTCGAGTAGATGCATTATTTCTGTAAGAGAGTAATAAGGCTTCCTTCCAGATTAAGAGATCTCACCAGAATACTTCCATAGAGCAGGTTAACAGCTGTCTGTAAACTTAATGGGGGGCAGGTGTGGAATATCTTAGCAACAACTTTTGGCATTTTCTATTTTTCTCCTCTGTTCCCTTGCAGAAAGCTGCTTCCTCACAACAGCAGAAATCCCCGTCTTGCTCAAAAGATTTCATTTGTTTAAAGTGAACAGCAAATTCCTTGTGTCTGCTGAATTTGGTACCGAAGCTCAGTACAACAGTTGCTCGGCAGTGTTTAGAGATAAGGTAAGTGACATTGTCACTGTAAAAATAGTTTCAGATAACTCTAGACTGTAGGAAATCAGAGGATTTTTTTTCCTGTGGACACCCAAGAAGGATGTAACTTATGAGGTTTCATTTGCCTGGATATCAAAATGGAGATTACGAAGCTTTGCCTAGCAAGGGAGGAGAGCACTCTGGACATCACTCATACAGAGCTAAGCAATCCCCCCCACGTGTTACCAACACGGCGCAGCTTCGAGGCAAGCTGTCCCCACATACCTGATACCGCTTTCGGAGCCGGGAAGAGAGGGAGTGAATTCTCAGCAGATCATTTCTGTTGCAGCTGTGAACATCTGAACATTAGGCACAGCTACAGAGATCAGCTTGCCCAGCGAAGATGTGACAAGGGATTTATTTGGTACCTGGTGGCTGCGCTTCTCTGCGTTCTTACGTGGTCGTGTTGGGCATGCGGTGATGCTGAGCCAGGCGAGTTTCGCAGCACTACTTCTCAACAGGTTGATTTTACTAGCTACTGCCTGTGTTCCTTCACCTCTATCAGTAAAACCTGCACATGTTGGAAGACACTGGACTGACTGAATTAGAAGTTAACTGAAAAAAAACCACATATCGCAGTGTAACGAAATACTAGAGTTCTAAATGAACTCCATTTGGCCACTTTCATAGCATTTCAGTGAGGACTCATTTGTAAACAACAAGCGACATATATCCATGCTCAAGAATATTGTTGGAAAATGCAGTTGGAAGCTTGATAGTTGGATTTTCTTCCTGCTGGTTATAAAATTCCATCTGAAATTTGTTTTCCTTTTTGAGGAGAATTCTTGTTAGAAGTATTCTTGTTACCTGTGACTAGTTGGCCAACAGAGGGAGCATGGAACAAACTGTGACTCTACAAAACTATGGCTTTAAAAAAAGTAACACCTAGCAGGGAAATGATATCGAAAACATAAAATCATCCTCTGTATGACTTTCTAAGATGTATCACACATTTGGGGTTACATACAGTACATGATGTCTTTTTTCAAAGCGATTGCTTTGGAAGAGGGCAAGCACTTCTCTGAATGTTTTAATCATCTGCACGCCCTGAGACAGCATTAGTCAGAGATCACAGGTCTACATGTAAACTGGCAACTTGCTTATTTTGCTGGCTATTCCTTCCCAACACTCTAACCACATTAACACTCTAACCACCACTTTTACCCTAAACTTCTGAAAAACAGAGATAAATAACAATCAATATTCATGTACCCTTTATTTGTTTTCAGTGTAACATTCCATGCTAATTGCAGATGGCTGTAATATTCATGAGTGTAAATATAAGAATTAACAACTCTGGGTGGTTGGTTTTCTTCTCCTTTGTTTTTACATGTGAATATTTTGGCTTACAAAATTAACAGCATTACAGTAAATAATCCTCCCGTATTTTATACAAACTACATGTTTTTGATATAGAAGGATTCTGTTTTTATTACAGTGACAATATACAACCATGTCTATTTACAATGCAAAAGTATATAAACCATGTTTTAAACATTCTGCTACTGGCAGCCACTATTGTTTAGGAGGTAGCTTTAATTAACAAAATGAACTGAAGCCACATTTCCCATCATGTGTTCTATCAAATAATTTACAATACAAAGATAAAAATTCATTGTATGAACAGTATATACAGGTTAATTCTCAAAACAGCAATCTAGCTTTAAATCTTAAGAAGAATGTCTCCAGAGTAACTGGGATGGCAGTGAATTTGCTCTTGATTTGTCATATTTGAGGAACATAATTACTTAATCGAGCATTCATAACTTTATATTGATCAGATTTCAAACTAAATGAACGAATCACTGATTGTACTTAAATCATTTGGGCCTCAAGACTTAAATGGTTTTAAAATAAAGCACTGATTTACATGAAAATCAGTGACTTTGCACAGTGTACATCACACTCAGTAAAATAATTGGAAAAAACGCCTTTTTTTTAATTGTAAAATTCCTTTTTCTCTCCATTTGCTAAAATCTCAGTCTATTCATAGATATTATTGGGGTGCACCAACATTCAACAGGCTGCACAGTATTAGCCAGTCTTTTTCTACAAGCACATGAGCTGTATACATTGACGGCACTGCTAATACGCCACCTGATGCATCGATATTCCTCCTAACAGTGTGACCCTACTGCATAATACTGAAGAAAGTTGCCGTGCTTCACCTGAAGTAATGCATTGTCGCTGAAAAATGCGTTCAGCCCTATTGTGCCTGACAGCTGTTAATATTGTTGTTTCATAGTCTGCAGATATTGTGGATTACAAATGCTTTTACTATAGCAATCTTTTCTTTGTCTAAAAAAGATTGAACATTGGCTTGAAATACAAAACAAACACGATATTCCTATATTGCTCTCACAGTTATTATGGGAGAATTAATCCCTTTTTTGGCCCTGCAGTAAAATTCATCCTGAGATTCAATGCTGAATACACTATACAAAGCTAGCAAGAGAGTTGTTTGCTTAATTATAGAAAAGTCACATTTAAAAATAATTTCTTTAATATTAACAGCTGTCCTTTATATTGTGCTTTGGCAGGAAAAAAATCATCAGAACTTACCTCACCACCAGCAGAAGTAAATACAACTGGAGCACAACATGGAAACAGACCATTAGGCATGTAAAAACCGTATAAAAGGAACCACTATTGCTTGGAAAGAGTAAAAATATTGGGTAACAAATTTGGTTTACCAATTATTTACAGTCAGGGCAATTTATTTATTTGTTTCATTATTTTTAAATGTATGGCTCAAGAAATTACTGCCCACTTCCCTTCTTTACAAACGACGCTAAACAATGATTACAAAAGTGCTTCCTGCTTGAAAAGGTCAAAACAGGTAACGGTCTATGAAGCGTTATACCTCTTCGTTAGAGGAGCTGACGGCAAAGCCTTTCAGTCTTTAATTCTTGGTATGTTGTAGGCATAGCGAACCAAAGGGAATCCTCGGCTTTGGTAGAAGCACGCGCGGCCGCAGGCTTGCACTTGGTCTGAGCTGTCCGACACGAAAGAGTCGTCCTCGTCCGCATAGTCGGAGTGGGCGGACTGGGTGCCACAGTCCGACCAGTAGCCATCCGGCCTTTGGCAAGGCACCACTGCCAGCGTGGGGCAGCTGTGTGATTTGATTAAGTGTTTACATGGCACGGGCTTGGACAAGAGGAGCGATTCGCAACACTCGCACACGGCGATGTTCCCCTGCAGATGGGTGTACATGCCACAGTCATAGTAAAAGTCCTGCGTCACGCAGCCCCCTTGAGTGTTGACGGAAATTGCTACTGCTCCGTTCTTCCTGGTCATGTGGCGTCTGAGCAACTTCCAGTCTTCCTTGAACTTTGGATTGAAGAATACGTACAGAACTGGGTTCAGGCAAGCAGGTAACGGGAAAAATATCAGAGTAACAGACTTCATTATTTCAGGGCTGATAGAAATTGCAGTGATCAACGGTGCAAACGAGAAAAATGCAACAGGGCAGAAAAAGATGCAGTTCGTGAAGATTAGCCAAGCGACATGCTTAATCATGCTGGACTGTGAGTTTTCGGAGAGGTCCTCTTTTTCCAAGTTGCAGTAAAGTTTAGTGTAGATAATAGCCATTAGCAAAAATGCTAACGAATTCAGGAGAACTAAAGTTACCGTGAAGCCTAGTGAAGGTGTCTCTCCAGTGGGGAAGGGCAAGCAAAGGGGTGATGCCGAATACTCCACTTTATGGAAAAGTGGTAAGCATCCTGCTACCATAGCACACAGGAAAGCAAGGACTGCTGCAATTTGAAATTGTTTTTGCCGATTGCTTTTCCCCTTTTTAATGATCTCCTTCGCAGAGAAGCTCCGTTCAACGGCTGCCAACATCAGAAAAAAAATGGCACTTTCTGATGAAAATACTGCAAGAAACCCAGCAACTCTGCAACCAGTGCCAGTCTCCCACCATATGCCAAATTCAGCAAATCTTCCCCAAGAGACAGCATCCAAGAAAGTTAAAATACCAGTATAGACTCCCATGAATAAGTTAGACACAGAAATCAGGCCTATAAACAGTTTGGAAGATGGCAATGGAGTACAAGATGCAAATATTGTTAACATGACAAGCAGGTTGAAGAACAAAGCAACCAAAAAAATAAACCAGACAGTCAGTCGAATCATCCAGCTTCCCAGTAAATATTCACAAGGCTTAAAAGCACCTAGAAGAAAAAAAAACAGAAGGACAACCAATTTAGGGAGAAAACTTGTGCCTTAATAAGCAAGATTTTCAAAGGTATTACAAGAGCACTCCTCATTCATTAATTCATGAATAGAGTACCCAGCTGAACTGCTAAATAGGTCAGCTGAAAGTAAACTGCTCTGCTGAAGCTATTTACTAATTAATTATGCCTGAAATAATAATTACTGCAATGAATGGTCACTTGGGAATACTTTCTATAAACAAACTAGATAAACAAACCTAATTACCTCTCAGCTACTCAAAATAGCTTTCAGTAGTGCCCCCTAAATACTTTTTTTTTTTAAATATTTCATACTTGATAAAAAAAGTTGATAACTAACTAAAACCAAAAGTTCAAAACCCACTTGTAAAAAAAAATAATATCCTTTTCCCTTATAAGTAACATTTCTCTCAAAAAATGATTCACAAACATGCCTTCCGGAGTAGCTTTTGGTCACAAGGAAACATCTGTAAAACAGCCAACAAATTCAATTTATCAGCTTTAATAGGGACAGGAATTCACCACAAACCCTCTCTCCCACCCCCATCACTGGAAGGCATCGAGAGTTTGCAAAGTCATAGGAAAAACGGGATTTTCTTCTTCTTTTGCCACTGAGGTAAAAAACTAAGTGATAAAATAAAGATAAATAAAATGTCTAATGATATAAGGCAAGACAAGGGAAAAAAAAAGGTCACTGTTTCTGCTTACCATTCTAATCCTTCTAATTGCTATTTATTCCATAGGGAAATCCCACTGATTTTATGTAACGATTAGAAGAGTTTAACCTCTCCTTCATCTCCATTAAGCACTGCTAATTGTCCCCAACACAATACCAAGGGATCTCTCATGTAGTCTGGCCCCCTGCGAGCTGAAGGAGAAGCAGAGGAACGCCAAACCGCACTGGCGAAGCAGCTTCTGAGCCACGGCCAGGCAGCCCTCAGCCCCACATGCTTCATCCCCTCCTTTTAGGCAGGTGAAAGGTAAGCACAACCCATTCCTAACGCTGACTGCACAGAGAGATTAAACATCAGGACGAGAAACTCCCAAGGCCTAAAGCAACTTCCAGAAATAACTCAACTGACAAGTCCGGAAAGAATCTTTTTGTTTGTTTAAACAAGCAAGCTTCATTTCTGAGCAAGAAATAATGCTGTTAATTGGATTATCAGACCAGTAAAAACAGCAGTACAATCCCCTTTTTTGCAGGTATGCTCCAGTGAGCATCTCTTACTCAGGGAATTATTTCTGAAGTACATTCACCACGGACATTCATCCTGATCTAGTGGGAGGCATCCCTGCCCGTTGCAAGGGGTTGCAGCTAGACGGTCTTTCTTTTCTTCCCACCCAGACCATTCTATTTAGCAAAATCTTCTAACCTGAATATACTTTAAAATAAAAACAACTTCCTACTTAGGAAATTTTAAAATGCAAATTCTGTGTTTTGAAAAATCAATCTGAAGTCTTTTTTCTATCTAGCAGCTGTATCATGGGTCATCTTTACACAACCAACAAACTCCACCACACCTTCCTGTCATTCTCCCAACTCCCATTCTCTCTAACTATCATAGCACGAAGCTAGCCTCCTCTCCCACTAACATTCCCAACCCACCAGGGAAATTCATGCTAGGAAGGATGGGTTTTGCTGCTTTCAGCGCTATGCTACTTGAGTGCCACCGTTCAGCAATCCATTCCTGCCATTAGGCAAGGTGGAAAGTGGCTCTGTGGGATGAGCAATGATTCAGAACTTCGGGTGGTGGGTGGAGTGTCCTACTTATGACCAGACGACAGCACGGCAGGGAAAATAAGTTGTTAGTATGGGAGGGACTGGTGAAAAACAAGGCAAATTGTGAACTTGTAAAACAAGCTCTTCATTCCTTTTAGAGTTACAGCATCTCTGGCATGGGCAGAAAGAGAGCTAAAGGTTTTAAAGATTTAACCCATATAACATACTATCTGAACTCTCATTCTGTGAACAGGAGATCAAAAGCAAATAAGCAACACTGGTTCAATTCCCTCTCAGATCATGCAGTTACATTAGTACCACCACAAATTTTCTTTTGCTGTGACCTAGAAATCCTTGCAGTATTCCGTACACTACAGCCAGAGCTATCCCAAAAGATGAAGAGCAAACAGATGAAGTTTCATAATGGATGTAAAATACCAGTAAAGGAGAAAAGAATGAAACCAGGCTTGGAAAACCCGCGTTCATCCAGAATCAGCTTTCTTCAAAGCATACTCTCCCCCTTATCTACGTATTCCTGTTTATGCAAACAGAAGGATACAAGATGTATAAAAGCTTCTCTCTTCTTGTGAGCCCATGGCAAAGGTGAGGAAGTAAGAGGCAGCACAGCCTCCGCTTTAGGAGCTGAGCGGAACCGTGTGTGGAAATGTGCAGAAGAAGGAAGATAAGCAGAAGGGGAGCAATGAAACTGCCTAGTATGAATATATTCATCTGTGAGATCAAAGGCTTTCAACACTCCTGGGCTGTTCAAGCCCAAATCGAAGTAGTTCTGGTATGCCAATATGAGTACCCATAGCACAAATATCTGTAGCAGTTTAAGATGCTACTCCAGCTACTTGTAACAGTCCTCTGCTGTCAATTAATGCTGCTAAGGCAGGGCTGAGAGAACAGATCACGTGAGCATTCCTCATCCTCTCTCCTGAAAAGATATCAGGCTTAGCTTAAACCACGAATGACAGCAGTTTGACAGAAGCTTTTTAAAGCGCAGGCTAACTTCTCACTGAAGCAGATGAGCATTCACACAGTCTGCTCCACAGATATTTCCTTGGCAAGAGTAATGCAGAATTAGGGGGCAGTGCAAACACAGCAAGCCCCAAATGTAAGTATCACAGTCTAACATGCTCTGCATATGGAAACCAACTTCAGGTTTTTTTGTAACATATTTCTCCCATACCACACTATGTCTAAAGCTGAGCCAATTCTTTGTGACTGCTTGTCCAAAACAACAATGGCATCAAATGAAGTTTCATCCAAGCACTGCAGCTTAACCTCTGTACAGAGGAACACAACACAATTCTGCAGACAGCTATTTGCATAACACCATGCCTAAAGTTTGCCATGTGGCTAAAGCACTTTATGAGATTTACCTGTTGCTGGTGTACAGTGAATAATAGTCTGTCCCAGTTCTGCATTTTCATCATTTCTCAGAACATCTGCATCAGCTGTACCCAAATAAAATGAAAATCAGGTTAGTTGCAGAAAGAAAAAAAAAAAAAGAACGAAATGCAACAAAGCTGCCTAGGATGGAAGTACAGCTTTGGAAGATCAAAGAACCAACACTTCACCAGCTTTCTAGCCTATAACAAGCGGAGCTGTTCCAGTTTGTCACAAATGGTCCAACACTCAGCGCAGAAACTGCTGCAGCAGGGTAAGTTACTACTGCCCTGGGTAACTACTCACAGCGTTTTGCAACACAGCAGCAACATTTTTAATCAACAGGGAAAAGATCTAAAAGGCCTTGAACTAGATAGCGTAAGGACAAGCTTTCTGTACAGGAAGGCTGAAATACTGAGATCAATAAAAGATCTTCTGCTCTTGCAGAAAATAACGGAAACAATCTGGCAGTGGGAAATAGTTTTAAACAACAGTCAGTTCTCACACATTTAGAAAGAACGTGGCATTGCCCACCTGGCCAGGAACTGCTAATCACTTTCACAGATGGTTTCTGTACTCCTATGAAGATGATATTTTCCATATTTTCTTACTCAAAGACAATAGACATTTTATTTGGTCTAGTCTGGCCCAAAAAAAACTATTGCTGTCCTAACGCATATTCCTCACTAGGATAAGTACCCTTACCCTTCTCACGATCCACCAAGGTACCTTGATCTTGGTGACTGGAATCTTCGGCATCCGAGTTTAAGTAAGAGTCACAACCCCAAAACGCACAGCACTGGTAAGCGTATGGCACAGAGAGCGACCTGAAATACAGGCAGAACAATGAAGACTGTTACCTGCTGTAACTTTAACCAAGGTTACCACCTATTAAAAAACATTAAGCGGCACACTTCAGTGCTAAAACAGAAGTATTTTGTCTGGTCACTAAGAAAAAAATAAATTTTAAATTGCATCAGTTGTAACCACTTCTGATTAACTTTTTCACTGAGATAAAGAACAGGTGATGCATCCAAGTGTCGTCTACAGCAAGGAGTACCAAAAATATTTTGTGACATTTATCTCTTTGCTTTTACTTTTCCTCCTTATACAAAACAAGTTCTGACCAATATTTGTGGTGTTACTGTACAAATTAAATCAAAAATTCACCAAGCAAGTTAATTACAGCATAACTGTTTTGTAAGAAAGTTAATTCCCAAATGACCACAGCATTAAAAACTCATGTTTCCTTTTCAGTTCATTTTGTTGGCCAGAAAAAAAAAATATAACATATATATTTTGCTATTGTCTTTCTGTGTGTTTTCCGGAAATGGTACATGCTACTAATCTGTGTAGAAAAGAAGTATAGCTGCAGAGTTTTTAAAAGTGCATATAAACAACTCAGTAATAGCAGACCAAAAGCTATTTTTTCTGACTTAAGGCTACAATATCAACTATCTGCAGTATTGTTCCTGAATTATGTTCTTGTAAATATTTAGGAGGAACATTGGTCTGAAGGATCCCATAGTGCATTAGTTCTCAAGCACAGATCAAAAACAACAACAACATAAAAATGTGTTGTTTCCACGGGATTGCCAAGGCTTGTTTCTAAGACTGACAAAGAACCCTCTAATAGTCTTACACAAATTAACAGTATCTTCATGCCCATTTTTCCACTGGACAGCATGGAAAACAATTTTTAACTACTTCTTCAGGATTGAAATATCAATGTGTACAAAGATCTTGGAAATGCAAAACAGTTCATCACTGTCTGATCCACCGTGTATTGAAATCAGTAACAGGTTCCAATTTAAATGATTACTGTTACTCTTATATAATTTGCCTCCGTGAATAAACAGCATATGTATGAAGTGTGGTGATTATGGAATCAGGCACCTGTGAGTTTGTTCCCATTTTCCACGCACTGAAAGACAGATGTGCTCAGTTCAATAACAAATGGAATCCATCCAAACCACTAATCTGAAGTCAGCTGATTATATCTGCCTGAAAAGCAGTGGAGGAAAAATGTAACAGGTTCCAAGAAAATTGTCTACAAATGTTTTTTTTTTTCCATCAGAATAGTCAGGATACACCTTAATATACACCAATGTTGAGGCACTGCAGGACTCAGTGAAGGGCCTGATCGTTTGTCATCAGTACTATCTAATAAACCGGCTTCATTTATTGTCACGTTGTTGTTACAGGCAAAGGAAAAGCGAGGCACTCTGTAGTGTCGTTTACCAACGTACCGGAGCTTCGCAAAGTTCTTCGCTGCCAAAGCTTCTTTCAACTCGGAATTGCCTGCAAGTTTAAGCTGGTTGAGTCCACTTAATCCTTCAGTTGGAACTGAAGTGAGTTCATTGAAACTTAGGTCTCTGAAATATGAATATTAAGATAGCGTTACAACAAAGCAAGTTTGAAGATCCTATAGCGTACTTTTAGGAGTAGGAAGTCTTTAAAGTCCTGCACCAAGGCTGTGGTCTGGAAAACGACTGTCGCTGCAGCAGGCACTTTAAAGAAGCATGCCTCATTTTACTGTGTCCTGCATGCATTCAGTTCACGAGAGGTTTTGTGATCCACACAGATGAAAAAAAATGATGGAGATATACCAGTTTTAAGCTAAAAGCATTTACTATCTCAGCAATTTAACGGTAGAGAAAGGAGGTTCCCATACAGAATAGCCTACTTACAGGTTAACAATAGCTCCAAGGGTGATGAAAGCTTCCTTGTGGATCTTATGGATCTGATTTCTACTGAGGTCACTGCAATGAATGCCAAATAACATTATTTTAGCAGTTTCATCAAAACATTGCAACAGCCACTATTCTGAGAAAAAAGCTAACGTGACACACCCATTGTATCTTTGAAGAAGAGCTGAATGACCCTCCCACCTCCCCTCTCTCCCCAGCTGGACAAGTGCAGTAGCAGCTGAATCTGTTGGCCAGTCAGCCGCATTTGGCTTCATCCCATTAGTAGCTGCATCCCATTAGTGCTCCCCTTCCCTTCCTTCCTTGACCCTGGCAACTCAGCAAGGCAGAGGCAGGCTCTGGCATCACCCATTCCCAGGGTGAAGGTGCCAGCTAGATCACTTTGGTGACAACCACACCTGCAGTAGGGCAAGTCAGAAGGGGTGGAGGAAGAGAACAGAAGAATAACGAGAAGGGCATTTGCTTGGTTGGATTTCTAATTCCAGATCCAGCTCCTGCTGGACCACTATGACTTTTTAAGACATTCCTTTTAAATGGCCTGTCAAATTCTGTATTTTTTTTTAACTGATAATTGCAGTGTTTCTATATAATCTTCATACAGCTAATGTGAAGGTAGGGGTTACTTTTGCTTAGTGGTTTGCTTCTCTTGAAGAAAACAGATAAGATGCTCCAATACAAAGCATATAATGCTGAATAGTAGACTACCCAAGAAAAATCACTTTAGATACGCATACGTGTGAGAGTCTACAAAAGCAAAACAAAGAATAAAAAGAACAGGACTGAAACTGGCTGCTGCTAGTATTTCTTGCACATTGTTTGCTTCACCTTAGGATCCAGCATACCTGGCCACTGGACGTAAACCAGATTTGCAACACCAAGCCCTGCCATCATTTTAGGAAGGAATCAGAAACATTATCTTGTTTTACTCAGTATGCAACTGTGTACACTTACAGGATACGAAGGGAGGACAGTCCTTGAAAGGTATCGTCTGTGATTTCATGGATTTGATTATGCTGTAAGGAACTGCAAAGAAACAAAACTTTGTTGGCAAACCGGGCTGACTTCAAACCATGGAATAGCTTGATGGCTGATACTAAGTAGATTTAGCCTTACCAATGGCAAGATTTAGTTTCCCCTTGAAGACAAACTGTGTAGGTATCTGCTCTGCATTTCACATTAGCTATGTTAGTACAATTATGAAGCTCTTTTTTTAGCACCTTTGCCCAATCCCACTTCACAACTCTTATTATTTAGAAGAGAATGTCATGGGTGGACTGTATTACTTCCAAGTGAAAAGTAACACTTTATGAATTTTCAGGAGTCATAGAGATTTAACGCAAGCCCACCTAATTCTGCAAGGAATCTTTAGGACATTCAGGTGTGCTTTCTTTTTCTCAAAATACAGATTTTTGAAAGGAAAACGCTGATAAATGCTTCAAGAGCTAATGGGCCAATTAAATTATACTCCAATAAATTTGCTCCTCGTGTCCCTTCCAGACAAACTCCCTTAGGCTCCCCTGTGTATACAGTAACAGCATGTTCTAACAAACACCACATCAGTGGTGCCTTTGTTGGAGACTAACAGGCTTCCTTCACACACAACAAGCTCTGAGGATGCTTTGCTCGATGTTCTACGGAAAAAGCGTGCACAATGAGCCCAAAGATGTCAGTGTAACAGCAAAGACCTGTGAGAAGTCTATTATCTCCAATCTCATTAAAAGTCAAGAAGATTAGGAGCAGAGAGGTTTAAGGAGAAGTAGGAACATAAGCACATGGAAAAATTGCATGGGACCTAGAAATAAAGCTTAGGAAGTTTTAAAACAATGAAATAAGGAAAAACACAGATGGGTTTTGTGAAATAATGTGTTTTATAGGGACTACAGGAATAAAGCAAGTATTTTATCCAAGCATAGGCTGATAGTTGAAGGCAGCTGAAGAAGAGTGGAAGAAATAACAGGCATGAAAGAAAACACCTAAGTGCTCATTCCATTTATGCATATAGCAATACTTCTATGAAATGTAGGATTCATGCATCCTTCTTTTTTTTTTTTTTGTGATAAAAGAACAATTAAACCATAGCTGATTGAGGAAAACACAACTGGTTAAATTCTCTGTCCATCATGACAGGGTCATATTACTTCACTCTGGCCTTAATTTCCAAATTGTACTTATGCTCAAACATGAAGCAAAAACAACTCTGGAGAGCAGGATTCAATGTACTAACTAAAGAAGTAATAAAATAACCAACATATATTTCTACTTACATTTCTTCCAAGGAGTGGCAGCCCTTAAAACTTGGGAGGTCCTTTATATTGTTATAAGACAAGTCCCTTCAAAACAGAAAATGGGAGGAGGATGCTTAGTTTAATTCTGTTCTACTTGAAACATCTCATTGCTTGTAACCAAGTGGATTGGCAGGAAAAAAACTTTTTAAAGAGGGAATTACAAGCATCATCTGTGGAGACAGCTGCCCTGACTAGTCCCGTTGTGCACTTCAGTTATACATGTTACATACATACATCAACAAGTAACAGAAATAAGGCTATTTTAAACTCCGTAAAACACTGATTTATTGCCTTACAACACTTCATTCTTGTAACATTGTTAAAATGTACTTTTCTATCTCCCCCATCAATTCTCTGAATTAGGTGAACAAAATTATCATTGACTTTCCTGAAATATTCAACAAGTAATGTAAAGTGAGCAAGCATAGAAAAAACAATCAACTGAAAACTCTATTTGGCAAACATTAACAACTGAAATTAGTGTTCTGCAATTGAAATGTAAGGGAGAAATAGGCTGTACCTCTGCAGTGGCTTCAACAGCTCATGCAATCCCTTCCAAACAACAGTTCTGATCCTATAGGCGCTGCTTTTAGCTCTATGTCTGGATACATGCATACCCCAAAATCGTACTGTACAAATTTCCTGAATTCTTAGAACTGTAATCTAAAAAGGTTTATTGATAAACTGGATTTTTAGGATGAACTGGATGGCTAGTATGTGATGCAGGAATTTGTTGCAGATTTTGATTTGGGGTACTGGTACCTCCCAGAATTTCCTGTGAAACTATGCAGCAAAAAAGGGAGACTAGAAACTTGCAAACAACCCTTCAAGTTCTGTTCAAAAGATAAACGGGTATTTGAAAATATATCATACATCATCATCCTCCTTCATCCCAATTTATCTCCTGGAAAACAAAAGGTATTTTTCTCCTCCATTTCTCACAAAGTGCTTTTGTTCCATTTTTTCGTATGCATCCTTTGTAAACATGGCTTTGGCCCCCTAATGGTTATGTTTTCCAGTTTGTTCTTTTGTATTTATTTTCAGCACACCTTGCTTCTTCTTTTTCTGTTTTTCCTTTGCATTACTAACTGAGCAAAACCTTTTCTTTAAATTAGCTCTACATCAACACATTTTGATCCAGATGAAAATAGGAGCACAACGTGTACACTTACAAAGTTCGTAGCATCTTTTGCTCTTGGCACAAATTAACAGGAATACTGTTTATCTTGGTCCCTGTTAGAGTTCTAGGAAAAAAAATATATAAATATTTGTATCGTTGATGGTATAACAAAACTAGCATACATAGGAACAGACGGAAGATGGTGTCTTAGCTGTTAGGTGCTAGATTCACCAACAAAGACATTTAGTGAGAGGAAGAGAACATATATCCAAGATGCTCTCCAGACCCACTAAATCACATTTCAATCATTTCACATGGGACAAACCCAAGAAATCATTGGAAATTATTTCTGCAGAATATACTTACAGGCTCTCCAGATTAATGGTTCCTGTCAAATTAGGAAACCACTGCACCATACTGGCACCCCGAATGACCCTAAAAAAATCCCCACAAAAATTAGCTGTAAATTATTATGCAAATGAATTGTGACATGCAGTCTTACTATCAGGTAGATATTTTCACTAAGCAGACATTCTAACATCCTTATTTCTGCTTTATTTAAATTTTACACATGAAGATATTCTTCTAAGTGCTTCTTACACTAATAATTTGTTTAATAAATTACTTCTGTTAGCAATTAACTGGAACTAATCAAATTGGAAAGCGTCATATCAAAACACTTAGAAAAAGGGCCTAAACTCTTTGGTAGTTTGTAGCTCAAAGCTGGAACTCCATTTTGCTTACTCCTAACCCCCAGAACTGATATCGTTTGAGAGCATGCACGCACTAACCTGCAAAGTATTCTCACAATGTACACCCCTGTTCAAAAAACACCCAGGACATACTGGAGTTTGTTTAGGTAAGAACCTGAGCATTCAGCCTGAGGTTATGTCTTACGCAAGGTGATGAAGATTAAAAAAAAAACAACGTTGTAAAGCGTATTTAGCAGAACTTCTTATGAAACTGGACATTCCCAACCATAACAATGCTTGTTAAAGCTAACTGATTAAAAAAATTACACATTAAGAGGTAGAGGCAGTTGGGAAATACAGTTATTTTCAGTTTTTAGCCACAACATTTCATATCAAATTATTGTACTATTTAGTTGAGGTGATACTTACAGGGAATGCAAATCTGACAGATTCTGAAATGCCGAGTTTCCCACAAAAGACAAAGGATTATCATACAAATGTCTGGGAAATGAAAAACATGTTTCAATCACTGTTCTTACAGTCGCAGTCTGCTACAGACTAAAAATAGAAGCATGAAAATTACTTACATCGTTCTTAGAAGGGGGTTTCCTGCAAATGCACCATCAGGAATTATGGAAATGTAGTTACTGTGAAATGCCCTAAAGATATTAGCAAAGAAAACCCACATTTAGAAATATACCGCCAGTAGATTCAACCAACAGTCGTCATCTTTGTGCGGATACACTACACCTATTCAACTCCTAATCCTGCCAAAAGTTAGGTTGTAGTTAAATTGGAGTATGTAGGAGCAAGTTTGAAGGCGTGATTTTTGTCTACTCCACTCTAGCTATACCGAAAATATTTCAGTAGGAAGAAAATATTCTGTCCAAAACACGATCTTATGCTTTCTCTCCTTTTCCCTTTTTAAGGAGGGAACAAGGAAAATATGCACAATCAGTGAATATATAATTCTGCTATGGGAGGCCAAAACCAGCTCATGATTAAGATCTATGCTAATGGTACTCCTGAATAAATTCCTTGGTTATATAACTCCAAAATCATTTTCAATAGGTTCCCTCTGTAGCTGTTGATTATATTTTCCTTTAATTACAGCATCACTTAGCATAACTTGATCTGATCTAGGCTGCTGCATAGTCAGATGAGCATTCTTAAATCTGGGAATTTCTTTTCTCTTTTTATTTACAGAAAGGATAAAGAAAAGAGTTAAAAAGGGATAATAGATAATACTCACAACTCTTTTAGACTTGGGAGGGCTTTTATGGCTTCAGGGAACTCTACCATGTTGTTATAATTTAAATCCCTAGAAGAAACAAAACAGAAAAGTTAGAAAATACTTATCATGGTTATGAAACAAAATCTTTTTTAGTTAAGACAATTCTGTGAAAGTGAAAACTTTCAGAACATCTTTAACTAGACTACAGAATAACTTGATTTTTAACTTAGATTCAGTATTCTGATGTTTTACATACTTTATAACCAGCTAATAACTTATGACATTTCTTTACAGCAAAGCTCAGTATTTTTCAACACCTCACAGATTTTTCTTCAAATGAATTTACATGACAATGAACTAAGATTTTAAAGTAACAACGACAAAAAAAAAAGTAGACACATATGATTACTCTTTGTTAGCTTACTCTGACAACTTTTCTCTCTGGTTTTAGAAAATAAATAGTAAATAAGCCATTAGGCAATAGCAGACCTTGTAGCAAAACCAATTCTAAATATTAAAGAGAAGCATAGGTAAAGCCCATCACATCACACTGAATCAGTGCACGTCAATGATACAGACGTGGACTGTTAACCTGTCACCATTCTAGCAGTTATGTCAGAACCTGCTATAAACTTCTGCAAAAAGGATTGCTTATGAGAAACAAAACCATTTTTAGTCTCACAGCAGCTGCATGCATTTACATAGTACCTGGTTATTACCTAATTTAATAACTGAAGGCTCCAAGAGAATGACAAGGTAGTTGGAGTAAGCAATGTTCCTGGACTCCTCCAAACTCCTGATGTTAACAGAGGTTGTCAGTGGCTGTAGCGTGCGCCCTTGCCCTCCTTCATTAGTTTTAATTATTTAGCATTCTCTTAAGCATAACTAAAGGCACCGCTGAAGGAAACACTGCTTACTAGACATTCATTGAGCAAGTCGAAGGGAAACAGGGAATGCAACTCAAGCAGCTGAAGGCCATTCCTCTCCTAGGAGGTGCTCTGGAGGTTGAAAAGAGCCCAGACCCTGTCTTGACAGGCCACTATAGAAAGGTGGTACTGGGATAAGTATGAATTGTCAGCAAGGACAACAGACTCGAGGCAAGGGGAAAGTGGTGCGGGTGCACCTGCATCTCCTATTTCTGTCAGAAGGAATGCAACGCTCAATGTTTCAGATAAAGCAGTCTATCAGTTTAATATTTGCCAGTATTTGAAGTGAACTCATGTCAGTCTCGAGAGGCTGGGAACCCAGGAGCTGAGGATCACTTTAGGAGCTGCTTGGACACTTGAGATAGAGAGTTTCCTTGGCAGGCAGTGGTGCCCATCCAGTAAGAGAGGAGGAGCAGTGGAGAAACAGCCCACTAGGGCCCTCTGAGAAACCTCCTATTGACACACAACAGTTCTGACAGCGTATTTTAAATATGTTTAATCCCACGGTAAATCTGAGAAACAAATATTTGTCCCTTATCACATAACAGGGCCACTCAAACACTTCTGATATATCCAGCTGACTCAGAGGAGTGCTATGCAAAGATACACCAGCTAGGTCAGGACCAGGAACATTAGAGCCACATCATCCTGCACGACATTTCACCCAGGCTAATATTTACCCGCTTCTCAACATAGTTAATTAGTTTTGGTGGAGCACTGCACTGATATTAGCCTTTGCTTCCGAAACCTGAGCTGGACATAAGTGTTGGAGGTATGTGTTGTGCTGCACACATGCATTGTTTGCAAAATCTTCACCATAAAGCTCAATTAAGCTGTGAATGAGACAAATGACACTGAACAAAGAATTACTTTAAGAGGCATACTTACAAGGTTTCAAGGTTGTCTAATCCATCAAAACAGTGTTTTCCTATAGTTTTTATTTTATTATTATGAAGATGTCTGAAAAAGAACACAACAAGAATGAAGATCAGTGAATAACTTCACGTAAATTAACAAATTAGCAGATTATTCTATGAAATCAAGACAGTTAAATGCTTTAGAAAAAACATTTCATGGGATGGATAATGCAGCAAAATGTCTTGCACTTCCAGACAGAAACATCTCATCCTCATATGGGAACAGAATAGATTGCCTGCAGTCAAAACAACCTATTTTAAACCTTTACTCACTATCCAGAAGTGCAATTAAACATGATTTAAACGTATAAATCAAAATATGGTATCAAGATATCCGGGAACCTCACTACCCATAGCACTTTTGACTTTCTGTATAGGAGAAAGTCTTCAGCAAACCTGCAGTGGACTGTCGAGTATACATGATAACAACTTGCAGTGGTGGTATAGGCCGTTACTAGACAATTGAGCTAAAATACAGCCAAATACCATTTTCAGTGCCATCCTAGATAAACTGAAGCTCTAACCGGGGACAATCCAAGTGACCCATGAAGCAAAGTAACAAATACTCACAGAACAACAAGACTTGACAGGTTTGTAAATGCATAGTCAGGAATGTGTGTTATTTTGTTAAGGGCCAGCGTCAACGCCTGCAGAGAGGGGAGGTTGCTGAGCGGATGGATGGGGACTTCTGTCAAACTGTTGTCATCCAGCCAGAGGTGACGCAACTGTACCAGGCCCTCAAAACTGTCCTTTGGTACGGCTGTGATGTGGTTCGCATCTAAACGCCTAGATTGAAACAGAAAGAATTTCCATGGTAAATCCACAAACTGCAAAGCAGTAAAAAAGCAGATTTAAGTCCTGTCGCTCCTGAACATTTTTTAAATGTGTTTTACTGAAATATTTTAATACTGATAAGTTTGAGAGTTTACTGAAGCGACGTGTGAACACTCTTTCAAGTCACATGAACCCATAAAAGAAAGCTTCATAAAAATATCTTCTTAGATGTTTTTAATAAAACATTTTAACAAATTCACATGCTTACAATCAGCTTACCCACGTCAATTGGTAACTACAGAAGTCTCCTCCCCACAAACCCTCCAGCTCCTGTAGGTACCCTACTGGAACACAACCTTGAAAGGTGGCTTGATATTGTCTCACAGATTGCAGAGAGCGTTACTCCTTTGAATGATTATCCCTGTACCTCCATTGTCAATAGCGCCGTATACTGTCATATGTATTGTCCTGTGGTACTGCTACACACCTTAAGCAACTACTTTAAGGAAACGCGACTATCAAATGCAGTTCTTGAACAAAGTCAGTTATGAACCATGTTGGCAAATAAAACATTACACCATCAGCCAAAACGGAGAAATATCTTTCAGTCTGACAGCTGATCTCTTCTGTCACGCTCCACAAAAAATGCAAACCAGAACACTAGCACTGGTAAGTGTTGGACATTATTGCCTTCACGTTTTTTCCCTACATTAACTCTGATCGTAAGTATTAGCAGAAGCAACACATGTAGAAAATGGCTTTGCTGCCTTTCAAAAAGAACTGCAGCACACGTGTTACAGTTAGTCCTGTTACAACTACTCGCTCACGTATGCTCTTGGGTTTCACAGCTTCTTCATGTTTCAAAGCATCAAAAAAAAAACAAAAAAGAACTCCACACCTGGAAGACCTCCACGGTCCTCCACCTCAGAGGCCAAAGGCAGGTCCTCAGCCTGGGCTCCAGCTGTGAACCCTCACGACGGAGGTGCAGGTGCTACTCACAGCCCCACCACAAATCCTCATCCACGCGGTACTGTGTGCTCCCTGTCCGATGCCTGGCTTTGGCAGTGACAACAGAAACTCTTATGCAAAACTACGTGTGCTTTTCCCTCGTGCAACACGCTCTGAATCAACGTGCTTTTTCATCTTCCTACTCCAGCAGCGTGGTGACTTGGATAGCATCACTGGCAGCCACAGCAGGCAGAACGTACAGACAGGGCCTGGTTTGGGTTTGCCCATGTTTTGCTACATAACCAGCTGTGTCAGGGACAAAAATGGAAAAACATCCGGAGTAAAAGCTTAAGTTTGGGTCTACACGGACAGAAGCCCCAAGAACAGGCAGCTGCGAGGGATGACCCAGGAAGAAGCAAAAAACATTAATAAAGCACTATTCTTCGTAAGTGGAGGACATGAAAGGCAAGCAATGATAGCCCACAAGATGAAAAAAGAAAAAAAGAAAACAAAACCAACTAATTATTAAAAAAAAAAACAAAACAAAAAAACAGAAAGAGAACTGTAACAAATTGAGTCTGTGTAGGGCTGAGAGTGCCTGGCATTCAGTCTTCTGCAGGTCAACACAGAGCTGAAACCTGGTGACTTCACTGCAAACGTGGAAGAAAACACCTTGCATAACTAGCTTGAGATGACTGGCGTACCAGTTGTGTTATGTATGCTGCTGTCTGGGGAGACAAAACTCGTATGCACTCCATTAACGCTGATGCTTATTATGATACAAACCAGCACAGCACGGGTTGGGAGTTATATTAAGCACGCACTGCGTTTCTGAAGCCATGATCAGACATGCTCTTGAAAATCTAGCCGGATCAGTTTAAGAAGTCATTGCCTGCAGCCATTCATCCTGGCCCTCTCGGCAGGCGCAGGATGGCCCAGGTGACTGCTCCACATTTGTCCCTGTGCACGGTCACCATGGCTCCAGTAATCACGAGGGGGCTTCTGGGCTCTCTCCTCTTTCACCGTGTACAAGAGCAGATGAAGAGCAGCCAGCCCAGCTCACTGGACCATACTGGGAAGGCAGAAAGGGCCAAGAGAAGGGGAGGTGTTTCTGTACATTGCTCCACCTGCAGTCAGCTGGAAACATCTTGTTTCAGCCTAGCTTACAGCACTGTGCATACCTGTGAGGATACATTTTATTGCATCTAAATCAACCTTGAACAATTAAGATGTTAAAATGTTGGGTTTACCAAAGTGGTCAGCATTAGCCTAATTATTTTCTCTCCAAAATGTGAAATATACGGTAAATTCAAAGAAAGAAGAAAAGCTTGATCACACCGTCTTAAGAAATCTCCACATAATATCCATAAGGCATTAATGCCCTTCGTCTACTTCTGTGAAAGAGGGTCTTGCTGTTGTGCTGTACGTGGTTTGAATATTCCCAGTTATTCAGAAAAACATGTCAGCAGCTGAATTTCCATATAATAACAAGTCAAGGAATACACAAAATTAAGCAAAAAATACACTGATATAAGCAGGAATTTACAAAACCGCAGCCAAAAGGCTCTTTTCCTAAGACGAGGGAGGTGCCATTAGCTCTAAAGCTATATATCAAAGAGCTAATTCCTATGGTTCATATATTGGCATCCCCTTATCAGTTGCCCCATGGTCTGACAGGTGTGTACACCATTCTGTTTGAATGCTTTTAGCGTGCTTCAAGACTGGAACATTTCAGAGAAATTAAATGTCTGGTGATAATTAAAAAAGGGGGGGGGGGGGGGGGGAGCAGGTAGAGAAAAAAAGCCTGAGGCTCTGCTGCAGAAAAAAAAAATAGAAATTACCTGTCTTTCTTCTCCCTCCTGAATTCACACACCTCCCTGAAGATCAAAAGAATTATTTTCCAGTGGAATAAATATATCCGAGTCTTCTCTTCAACTGATTTTTCTATTATTATTTTTGTAAGAGAAGCAGCACACCCTGAGAGGCAGGCAGCACTTAGTCCCTGGGACTACCTGTCTCCACCTATGCTTGTACTTTCATTGTGCTCCTTATCAAATTCCACTTATTCAAGAAGATTTGGGCAAAAACACACAAAACAACCACACAAGCGAACAGACAACAACAACAAAATCCACAGAAATCCCAGGCCTGGGTCTGTCCCTCCGGCCGCTCACCGGCAGGCGGGTGGCAGAAGGATGGATGCGCAGGGCCAGGGAGCCAGGCAGGTCACCAAGGTGCTCCCCTGGTCAGGACCTTGGCCCTGCTCTTAGCCCCATCCAGAACCCACGTAACTCCGCATCGGGGTCATACGCCGATGGCTCTCCACAGCCCTTCAATCTCTAATTTTCATCTTCTGCCCCCAGCAGTAAACCCGAGGGGGGAGAGGCAAAACAGCCACCGTTCCCATGGAGCGGGAGAGCGGGTGGAAGACAGAAAGGGCATTTTTCTTCCTTCTCTGTGGCTTCTTGGCATCATCTAACCAACAGCAATGTCTGAACCGAGCTGGAAGTAATTACTGATGCCAAATCATAAAGCCCAAGTTAAGCAGGCAGACGGGACAGCATGCTGTGATGGGTTGCATCCCTCCAATCCCCCAGTTACATAGCAGCTGCCTGCTCTGCGAGTCTGAAAAGCAGTGTGCTGGCCCCAGCTCTCCCCAAAGGCCATCGGACATCTCAACAAAATAGCTGAAAACCGAAGGTTTGCATAGCGCTCTTGTTGAGCTGCATTTACAGCTTTAAAGGGAAAACCTGTGATTTACAAATGTAACAGGAGCAAGTATAACATTAAAAAGAACCCAACTGGGTATTACTAGGGTTACAGAAAAAAATAATTTATTGGAGCTCAATTTCTGTTATTAGTTATCAGACGTTGAGATTTATTTTTAACTAATTCAGCCATTTTTGTCTCATTCACAGTTTGTGTTCCTTCATTCCTCTTGGTGTAAACCTGATATGCCACAGTTATTCTTACTTCCCCACCTCCCCACACCCCTCGGTAAAATTTAAGCTTATCTACATTACTTCCATTGTGGAAATCACAGGTGTGATGCTTCTGTATAACATGGCATGCACGCAACAGTGTACTTCATGAAACAACTGAAAAGCAAAACCAGAATATTTGACAGTTTCCATAAAACAGTGCAATTCAGCACCACACCTTTTCTTCCCGATGGCACGAGAGTATTCACTAGCACTAATAGCTAGCAAAGTACAGGAAATCTTCTTTGCTGTTTAGACTGACCTTTAATGAAGTCTGTCCTTTTCCATTGGTTTTAAGGATGTTCTATGGTCTTGAAATTAGAGCTTGCAGCATATACTTAAATTCCTTCATCTTTCAAAAGCTACTCCAGTTCCAGCTGCCCTATAAGCACTGACTTGTGAGAGGCCTTCAAATTTTAGTCTCTAAACTCAGAGTTTACCTTCTGAGCTGTCATCTTCATTGGCATTTCCTGTCGGGTTCTCTCCTCACACAAACTCCAACAAGTGCACAAGAAGAAAGAGCAGGAGCACAACAAAAGCCTATACATTCAACAGCTCTCACGCGAGATTTTAACGTATTGTTAGAACAGGTAAAGAACAAAGCAAATGAAAGATCTACAAACAATTAACTTCACATAAAGGAAACCGTAAAACTAATAAGAACTCCTACCCTAATTCAAATGAATAAGAGTTCCAAAGTCTAACTAACACCTAAGTGCGTGTGTGTACGTGAATTATATAAGCACACGTAACATTACCATTCTGAGTCCAGTATATCTTAAATTTTCTTAAAACTCTGTACTGAAAGCCTCAGCCCAGGCCTGCCAGGAACATGCTGGTGTGTGCAGAGCACAGACAATTTTGGGGCAGATACTTGGGAGGCACAATGGCATGCCATCCAGCTTTTTGAATACATTACAGCGGAAGAAGACACCTCATGCATGCAGTTTTAGCAATACTCGTTACAAATGTACTTGCACTGCATCTCGTTACCCTGCCATGCCTTTTATCGATATTTGCCAGGGAAGAGGAGACTGTCACATTTATTTCTGGCTTCTGTCACAGCCTCGCCGGTCCCCCCGCTAGCTCTCACCTGCAACCACACACAGCAGTCCGGGTTTCAGTGATGGAGAAACTGTAACAGCCTTGTACTAATAGCAAGAGTTGAACATTGATGCTAATAAAAGGAAAATCACTCCCGACTCTTGTGTAAAACCACTTCTGCTCAATGGCAATCGTTAAAGAACTTTGCTCTTTAAAGTGCTCCTTCAAAAACCACAAAGAAATCACTCAAATAACACTGGAGTTGATTTTTAGGTTTTGAAGTTGAGTCCTGATAAGACTAATACATCGGAAACTCCGCTACAATGTAAGGCAGTAAACCTGCCGTGTTAACAGAGGTACTTTAACATACTTAGTTCGTTTGCTCACTGTATCAAACAGCTGCTCTCTGCACCTTGCGTATTGTGAACATCAGTATAAGGATTTGCTTTATTTGAAGACAAATTTACGGCAGCTCTCAGAAACAAATGATACATGCCAAAGGTATTTCAATCACCAGTATTGATTTGACAGCACGTATATTTCTCCCACTGAAATGCTTCAAATGGTACTAAGCAGAAATTACACCGAGTTTGCTGCCAATTGCCCATAGAAGATTCAGCTGATCTTTACCTATATGCTGTGAAAAGGAAAAGAAAAACAACCAATAAGCAGAAGAGTGATAATTTCCACCACTCCAGGTAAGTTTCCAATGCGTTCTGTTTCTAAATCATTTATTGATTGTTATTTAAACATTAGCAGTGCCTTAAACAAGCCTAGACTGAAAAAATAAGATACAAAATGCCCAGAGAATCCTGAGGTTCACAAGAAATACCCATGCCTCACGTACAAGAAAATCAGAGGAGCTCCCAAAAATGCACATAGCACAGAAATTTATTATTTTTTTTAATTTATTTGTCCTACAGCAAGTATGCAAAGTTTCCAAAGCAGTATATTTTAACTTCTGCATATTTAAAGATCTTTCAGCACAACCAAACATGCTGAGGAGAGCTCTTGAAGGGAAAAGCACATTCAGAACGTTTAAATTTGTTTTTAACCTGCAAAAACAATGTAAAGTGTGTGCAGATTTCTCCCTTTCCCATTCTGACGCTGAGAGTTTAACTCTTCAGCTGACAACAGACACACTTGAAGGCTGGTTCCTTTTATCATTTTAGTAACAGCAAAGAAGGAAAATGAAAAACCTCTAGAGAAAACCCATTCAAAGTTGATTCATTCAAAAAAAAAAAGCATCTACAACTGTTGAAGGAGCGTGCATCATCTGAGACAGGATGCTTGCTAACTTCATCTAGTTATTGCTGTTAATCAACATCTTCTAGTCTTCCCCTGAAGATTACCCTTACAGACACCCCCGGTCCTTCAAGATTTCAAGATTTGGTAATCCAGAAACACAAAATTATCAACAGAAGCTCTAAGACTTTTTTTTTTTTTTTTAAGAAACAAGCTGAAGCTTGCATTTTATTTTATTTTTTTTTTAATATAAAGCAGTGTTTGTGTGGTCCTCTCCAAATTCAGGGATCTTCCCTTGTGACACCTGTCAACGTGCTTCAGTTTGTATGTGTTACATTACTAAAATCTTTGTCATCGTTGCGAACTACCACTTGAAGCTGTGTATTTCAATTACGGTACTAGCAGAATGTTTCTAGAAGTGATTTGTGGGTTTTGTTATTGTTTGTTGTATATACAGGAAGATAAGGGATCCTTCCAAGAGAGCCAGACAGCCACAGACGGACTGGATGCTAGAGATGCGAGGTTAGAGGAGGTATGTGCTACAGCATATCTAAAATGTGGCCGAAATACGCCTCCATCCCCTGTTCCCACCCTTTTACTGTACACCTTTGCCCTGCGAAGCAAGGTGCCGCTCTCATTTCCTTCCGTCCTGCAGCAGGACCCCAGCCTTCAGCTCTCAGCTCCTCCCTGGCGGGGCCACGCTGCTCGGAGCTGGCTGGGTACCACGGATGCTCGCGGCTGGCCCGGCGCACGCGGCCACATACCTGCAGCTCGGGTGAACGCCCACACACGGAGCAAGGCAGGAGCTACCACAGCCGAGTGCGGCACTGGCTCCGTCCCAACACCACCGTTTGGGAATCTGGAACAACACCGAGGCTGCGGTGCTTTGAACTGGTACTGGAGAACGCTCGAACATTCCCTGCGCGCGGGCGTGTGTGCACATGTGCAGGGCCAACAGCTCCGCGCTTCCCCGGCTGCAATTACAAGACGTGGTCTCTGACGGGTTGGTGGCCATTGACGAGCTTTCAGAAATGACTCACGGGTTTGATGGCAAATGCCCGACACAACAGCAGCAGCAACCCGTTTTCTGAGTTCAGATGGAATACAGTTCTCTTTTCCAAAGCACCTGATTTTTTTTTAATATATTTTTTTAATGCAGTAGTTTCAGTATTCATCATGCTCTGGTTTGTACTAGAAAATTCTGTGTTATGACAAAGAATTCAGTTTATCTGGGCTTCTGGGGGTGAGTTAGAGGAATCGTGGAAACTGCTGTAGCTTAAAGAACCATTTCTGGGTTAAATCCCAGAATAAACAGTATTACCAAAAAAAAGTTATCACAGTCAAATACACACCTTACGCTAAAACACTGAAACAAGTGACCCTCTGAAGTTATTTCCCAGTCCTTTCAGTATCTGCACACACCATCACAGCGGCACACCACCTTGCTGCCCCTCTCTGTGTGACCCTTGGACTGCTGGTAAACCTCACCAACACCATTCCCAGACTTAAGCAATGTAAGATGCCACTTCATTACCTTGTAGTAACAAAAATACACTGTCAGTGCAGTATTGCTTCCGTGTGTAGCTCCTTACTCATCAGCTTTCTCTGCTCCCAAAAGCTGCAGGCAGAAGCAGCTGGCGGCTCCCATCCCAGCAGCACAGTCCCACGGTCCCAGTTTCTGCCCACAGGTATCGCTGCATCGCGCAATGTGAGAGCATATCTTGCCAGATAAGCTCTTCTGAGGTGCTAAAAAGTGAGTTTCCACTCACCAGAACTCTTCCTTTTGGTAAAATTTCACTTTCATAAATAATAACTCTTTTCTAACTCTCTTTAGGAGGCCAGAGCTGGGAAAATATCCAATATAAACAGAAAATAAAGAGCTGTCATTTAGTATTCTGAACCACACTGGCTACTCTCCAGCTATAGTATAAACACTCGGAATCATGAAGCTCCTGTAACCATCTCATTTATTTCAACCCAGGTATGTTTACTGGGCTCATTAATGCACACAATGTGGCAACTGCCTTCCTACGCAGCCGGGACTTGGAGCACATTAAGACTGAAACGAGACAGGGTTCTATGGGAGCTGCAAACCAAGCTCAGATTATCAATATACTATAAAGTTTTATGAACAAGCAAACCGTGTCTTCACCAAGAAAAAATCCCCCTAAAGCCACCTTTAGAGCAAACTGGGCAACTGCCAAAAGACATTCAGTTAAGCGATGTTTAAACTTGCAGTTTTTGGATTGAGATTATATATAAATAGGTAGAAGCATATATTCTGCAACAAGTTATTTGTTCTAGAAGGTCAGAGCAGCTCAGGAGCTTTAAATCCATTTTTGACACATTCTTTCAAAAAGTTTTTGTTTGTTTGCATATTTTTTTTTTTACTAAATAAAGCAGCACGCAGGCATTCAGATTTCCATGCTCACACAGAATTCAGAGGACCAGTCCAATATTCTTTTGCCAGAAGGTGCTGTCTATATTAGCAGGGGATCTGCCTAACTACTTTGCAATTTCTACAAGCGATGCAAGAAATTCGAAGGTTTCCTGAAACGTGAAAATGACAGAAATGCATTCTGGTGAAGCATACCGATCACACAGGAAAAATGCTTCACATTTCTCACTACGCTTTTCTAAAAAGAGAAGAAAACTCTTTGACTTTCTGACACTGATATTCAGTGACTTCCAGACTGGATTTGTCCACTGTATTTCTCACAGTAATTCTTGAAAACACAATCTGGTTTTCCTCAGAAAAAGAAAAAACAAACATCTAGCTACTTATTAATCCAATTTTCTCCTTTTGGACCTTCCTAAAATTGATAGTTTATCATTTGTCTACGAACACCGAAGCTCCCAGAACAGCAGACATCACAACACTTGGAATTGTGGCTTCATGTTTCAGTATCAATGACACTGTATCACACGATTATATCACTTATATCATTTGGTATTGCATAATCAGTGTTTTTTTTTTTTAAAACCTAAAATATCTGCTTTTTTGAACAACTTGTTTCTAACCATATCCAAGTATATTAATTTCAAAAGAAAGAGAAAAATGATGTCTTTATCATTTTCCCCTTAACTTTGACCTTTTTCTCTTGCCCATAAAATTACCAAACCAACAACTGGAGATTAAATATTTTGAACTTCAAATACAGAACAAACGTTACTGTAAATAAGCAGAGACAAAAGCATATTCATCGAAAATGAAATGGATTATTTTTAGAAAACAAGTATTTACTGAAGCAGTTTCTTCTTTGGCACCTCAGAAGTGCTGGAAGCAAGGAGGGAGGCATTTTGGTTCTTCTTTAGAAATCTTACTACAGGGTTATTCATATCACGTCATCTGGCAGGGTTATATAACGATGCACAACCTCCGCACCAAGCAGACTGCAGCCCTGAGATGAGCAGCAGCAGCCCCCATGGCATGCGCTACACGTTGTCCCACTCCTGCTCCGCCGTGGGATAACCTGCAGCCAGTCTCACAGTGCCCCGTGCAGCTTGTTGGGGTTTCTCGAGATGGAAAAGGCGGGAATACAGGAGCAACCATGAGAATGTAGTGGCCAAGATCCAAGCTCAGGGAATGCAGAAAGCACCTTTGCAAGAGTTGCACAACTACTCCGTAATCTGATGCAACACAAAGAAACAGGATCTTAGCCAGAAACCTGAGTTTTGGCACAGAAGGAGTAGATAATCTGCCCTCTCTCTGTAGGTAAGCAGAAAGGAGGAAAAATTTTGAAACCCTTCCCCCCCTCCGCCTCCTCATCAGTGATAAGTATCTACCACCTAGAGAGCTGTAGCTAACTATTAAGGTCTGATTAAGATGCTTTATAAAACATAATAAGCCATGAGATAGCATAAGCACATACGAAATACCTTATGAGCAACTAGCAATAATGGCTGAGGCGTTCGTAACTGTATGTGATTTCAACACCTTCCAGTAAAACCAATACTATGCATGTCTCAAGCACTGCTCCTTCCCAGAAACCCCCTTTCCTCCTCCAGATACAAAAGACTCGGGCATGATTCATTTTTGCACAACGTTTTAAAATTGCTTAAACACCTTAGGACATGCATAAGAATGATAAATACTTAACTCCACCACCTCTACATTTATACAGCAATCATGTACCTGGGTTTGGGTTTTGAAAGAGTTTGGGTCTGGAACACACCAAGGACAATGAATACAATACCTTGTGAACTTGGAAAACTTTGCCCCAGCTGAAACAGCAATATCAGAAAGTCCGGGTACATTATTACACAAACGACTATACCTCAGAAGTTTACAGAATGAAGCAAACTTGTACGAAGTGACCGAAAGTGGAACTTGGAGAACAATGCAAGAAGAAAAGCCAAGTAAGAAAACTTACAAGGACTGTAAACCACTTAATCCTCTGATGGCTTCATTAGGTACGGTCTTCAGCTGATTGTTCTGTAGGGTTCTGTAAAAATTTCCAGTGTGTTAGTGTAGTAGACTTTGACAATCATCTTTATACAAACAGCAGAGCAGACAGAAGAGCCCACGGTTCACTTCTAATGCACATAAGAGCACGTGCGATTATCAAGACAACATACCAAAAGACAATGATGAAACAAGAAAATGGTCTATTTGAGCTGCATTTGCAACTCATTAATGGTATTAACTTGCAGACAATAAGGTTCTGACATAACACACTGAAATTCCTGAGAACTCACTGAAGAGGCCAAACAGTTTAATGCTAGTACAAATTTGCTAAAACGAATGACATTTTATTATTTTCTTGTGAAACCTTCCTATACATGCTACAAAATACACAAACCTCTAATTCTTCTTAAAGCCGCATCAATACACAATGTGTTAGCAATCTAATTTACAAAGTTTATTCACAACAAAGCACCTCTGGGCACAACATTAAAAAGATACAGAACAAAACTAGAGCCAAGTGGAATTAAGTTATGCTGTATTTTTAGAATTTCTTTTATGGGACACCATAGCATGGCATGATGAGTACTTTCACATAAAGAGAATTTAAATAATTAAGATTCTCAAACATTATGAAATATTATTAGGTTTTGGTTCATATTAGGGTAACTGTAATTGGACATGTAAGGTTACCTGTTAATTAATATCTAAACACCAATTTTTTCAGGAACTGCGAAAATTTCAGGCTTCTCCAGAGTTGAGTATCTCAACAGAGATACCTTCAAGGGCCTTCATATTGTGCATTCAATTCACAAAACATCTTTGCAGATCAGCAGTTTCCTAATCTGCATCCTGCTTATGCTGTGTGTTTATGCTTCTTTCTTTAAAACCTCAAAGTCCTTTGTCATTAAGTTATTTAAATACCTGTTTAATTAACTATCTATTACCCTACCAGCAATTGGAAATATTTATATCTGCATAAATGCTACAATTTCTGGGTAGAGGTTTTTAAAACCCCAAAGAGCAAAAAGCTGTTTTTATCCTTAGCTATAGAAAAGTAGTTGAACTTTTTTTCTAACAGTAAGTCATTTCCACCTAAAGCAGCATGAAACTCTCAGAATGACTTCTATCTCCGGTAGGGTATGGTGCAAAGTTCAACCGGTATCATAAATCTCTGTAAGCACTAGCACTACCTGATGCAATAAGATGTGGGGGTGGAGAACAACAAAAAAGCTTTATATGCCCTTTTCAGGATTTTTCCTCCTTAGGATTCCTCTGCTACAAGCTATACGTCTGGAAAAAAAAACTCAGTGTTCTAACTGGATGCAGTAATTTCTGTTTAGGCTTTATATAAAATGTAGGAGCGCTGTAAATTTGGGGGGGGGACACACAATACTGTTTTAGCAGAGAAAGGCAGGAAAAAAAATCTCAAGGCAGCCCATCAGTAAATAGGCTGACTATGCAATAAGAAAGCATACATCTAGCTACGAAGCTCTAAAACCCGATTACTTACAGAACTTTGAGTTCTTTCAACCCAGACAAGGCCTTCGGATGGATAAAAGAAAGGTCATTGCCAGCCAGTCGCCTGGAAAAAAATTGTAATAATAATTTCAGTCATAAAATACAGTACTTCTACAATCATCTAACAAGACAAATCACCAACACAAGAAATCTTGCAAGCAATGAGGTATTTTGCATCCACTTTTGCTATATTTACGATCTTCCAAGTTTGTATCAGTTGCTTCAGTCATTACACTCTTTTCACAACTGGGATACACTCAGCCTCACAGACATACTTGTGCAAACATGCTAGGAAAAAAAAAAAAGCACTACAGAACAATAAAGAATCTCCTTATGGTACTAGGTTTGAGAAAAGTTCATTTCCCGCTATCAGTGCAATTCCTCAGGCTTTCAGCATTGCTTCAGTGAAACACATGCTCTGATATACATGTGGTTTTAATCTATGCAGCAGTTTCTAAAGAAACTGCAGTGAAGTAAAAATAGCTAGATGCTAAGGAGAGGGAGGGAAAAGTTTGTACTGGAGTCTCAAACGTGAACGGTACTCACAAGCAGGCTGTACATTTACAGCGTTGACAGCTGACAGAAAGCCTGCCAACATCACCAAGACAATTGTCTTGGTCATCCTTCACTTTGTTGTCAGCTCTTTGGATATTTTTTTCAGAAAGAAAACTGTTTTGGGAAGCGAGAAAGAAGGAAGGGAACAGCATCCGCAGCAGTAATCCCACTGCCTCCAACCGAGGCTGCTTTCAGCCTTGGACTGCTAGATGCTAACACAACCCAACTGGGGAAACAACTGCGAGACCAGCAGCAATACATACAGGAGGCACTGCAGAAGACAAAGCAGAAACATCAGCCCCAACAGCTGCTTTCCAGCAGCTCCTCCCATCCCCCTCTCCTTTTTTCGACGACCTTTTTGCCCGCATCCTGACCAGCAGACCCCGTGTGGTCCAACCTTTGCTGAGCTGCGGATAGCTGGGACACGAGGTGTATGTTTTAGGGGTAAGGACAACAACGCAGAACACCTGGTGATCCATAGCTACCAAAAGACGCCATCATTTCAGGCCAGGTCTTTGCTTTCAGACTTGGTTTCATACCCAAGCTAAGCAAAATCAATGTTGGAAGAGGTCGTGTAATGAAATCATCTGGTGGAAGTACCACGTACAACACAGCGTTTGTAAGTGAGAAGCAGTATATGTGCTTCAAAGAACATCACGACACACCACTGCTACCGGGAACTGAAGTGAGACAGCCACACTAGGAGAAAATACTATTTCTAACAGGAAAATAAGGAAATAAAGTGGCATCATCTAAAGTATCAGCTTAACAAAACAACACAATTACATTTGATCTTGCTCTCTAACTACATAGCAGCGATCACCCAGAGCATTTGATTCCAATAGCAATCTGCTCATAGCAGAATTAATGGCTTAATCGAATGCTGCCTAATAGAGAGCATAACAGTTATGTTTATTAAATCCATTCATCAAAGGCAGACGATTTCATTTGTGAGCGAAGGGAGAAGAGGATTGCTCACGGTAAACAGGATGGTAGCTGCAGATCCTACTTGCTTTTAGAGAACTTGCTTTTAGTTTCCATCATTCCCATGCACACCCCAATCGCCATAGCTTCGGCTCCAACATCATCTCAAGCATGCTTAAAGTTCATCACCTGCTGTTTATAAATCATAATAATAATAATAAAAAAATAGAGAGCTGACTGCTGTGAAAAGCTCGCGTGGCTTGTATATAACTGGGCAGCCCTGAACCAGAAGAAAAGGAGAAACAACATACACTTATTCTTGAAATCCCCCATCTGCAAAGAACCTCGGGACTTGGGAGCTGTGATATGATTTTTCAAATACTTTGAATTTTTAACAGGAATGAAAAATTCCAAATGGCAACTAAATATCTGCCTCCCCAAATTCATTTTGTTGCCAGTAGCTGCCCCAAATCATTTTTTTTACACCTTAAAGGGGGTGGGGGGGGGGGTGGGTGGGGAGAGAAGTTCTCCAGTATTTCATGGCTTTCGTTTTAACATTCTCCTAAGAAGGTCATTGTAAACTGAAAGAAATAGATTAAACATGCTGGGTCTCTACACCAGTAATTTTGGCAGTGATCTGCAGAACACATGTTTGTTTTAAAAAGCATTCAAAACATCAAAATAGAAATCCTTAAATCAAGAGAAATTTAACTGAGACTTCAGCACTGAATTATTTTGGCACCGAAACAATAGTGGATGCTGATTACCTAACACGTGCTTCAAAACGCAGCAGTCCTGATGAATGTTTGTCAAGCAGCTCTGGTTCCAGCTCTGCTGAGGTTTCCAGTTAAATGGGTTGGTGTGTGACATATCAGGCATCTGCTGTAATTTCTTCCTCCCAGAGAGACTCAGGATTATGATTTGTTTTAGAAAGCTAAACTAAAGCCAGTTGAACAACCTTCCCCCAGCCTCACCGAGTGTCCCTAACACAATTTACAGAGCACTGGAAACAAAATACAACTTAGCCAAAGCAAGGCTTGCGTGACTTCAAATAGCAAGACTCAGCCTACCTCAAGGCAACTCCTGTTTATTCAGCCTTTTGCAACCAACCAGCAGAAAAAAACTGCAATCCAATACATTTCCGTTTCTCCTCCATCTGGCAGCCTTCCAGGAAACAGGATACAACTAGCCAAGTGTGCAAAGGCTTTACTAATCAGTTTGCCAAATATACATTTATCATTCGTGTCCTAGCCTTGGGGAGCATAGCTACTCATTAGGAGGTTGGAGCTGCAGCTCTCCAGTAGGCAAGGACGAATGTGTTGGACGCCGCTCTCAGCACGCTTACTTCCCTCTGCTGCAGCACGCAGCAGCTGGGCGGATGGAGGGATTTCTCTTTGCATAATCAGCTTCATTTTAAAGAGAGAAAAGAGCAAATAATGGCACATAACGTAGCGCGTATACAGCACACGCACTGAAATGTCACTGAAATAGTGCAGTTGGGTTTTCCACATACCTCCTTACAGCATGTCTGAAAAATAGACACATTCAGAGTTTAAAGTATAATTTTTATACATATACACACACACATAAAAATAAAGCACCTCTGTTTCTCTCTCACAAACGCATGGGGTAAGTGGGCTGAGGAAAATCCCAGCATTGCCAAGGCTCAGAGCCCCAGCAGGACAGAAGCAAGCTTAACCTCTTCCCAGCAGCCTGCCTGGTCTGCTCGGGCCCAGGCCTGGAAACTTCCTCACCACGGTGGGACAACTCCAAGCTGCTCCGAAGTGACACCTGAAGGCAGCCCTACACCTACGCTGTCAGGAGCTGAGAACCCACCCTTTTCTTCCTCTTGAATGGGAACAGACTAAGAGAGCTAGGCTGAAAGTCAGTCCATAGTTAGGCTGGCCAAGTCACATCAACATTCAAGAGAGCTCTTTCTCCAAAAGGCCTAGGACTATAAAATAGATCCGTCTACAGAGACAAACAGTAAAAATGTAATTTAATAGACTACTGTTGGGATAAAATTTTTGCCATTTTGGACACATCCAAAAGGACAAAACTCATTTCAGTGTATTAGCATAATAGAGTAAGTAGGACATACGGAGGACAAAATACTTCTGCTATCCTGTCATTTCTGGTAGGAGACCGATACACTCTAATCATTATTTTAAGTGGCACAGTAAATGATCTCCAAATGTAGAGGAAACCTTGTTGTTATTACAGAAATCAGGACACAATCCGGCTGGGGAATAATCTTCCACATTATCTAATTCCCAGAGTACACAGCAAGCATCACTTCTTGCAGTGAAACTGTTCTGAAGGCAGCAAAGACTGCTCTCTTTTGGGAAATTAAGAGTTCTGCAATGATGAGTCTGGCAACCCTGCTGCATGGTAACCGAGCCAAGTTAATCCCTCATGTCACTCCAAAATCAGGGAGGATGTCCCACGGATGCATCTTTGGCCATAACAATTAAAACCACCACTCTCATCTTGACAGGATGCAACACAAACATCTTGCTTGTCTTTCATCCCAGATGGTGGTGAACCCGAGTTACTTGAGCAAAGAATAGGTCTCCTCCTGTCCTTCTGAAAACCTCTCTCTCTCTCACACACACACACACCGGGAGAGAGAGAGGCTTTGCCTTTTTTTTTTTTTATTTTAGTTCAGGTTGTTGTTTTTTTTCCACCTTTGTGTGTTCCTAACTCTACCTGGCAGTCTTTGTCTCCCATAATAATACATAGGCTACTTTTTCCACGGATCAACTGTAATCTGGCTTTCTCAACTGAAAATTCATATGTTGACACACAATAAAAGCTTTACATGTCATAAGAAATCACAAGCTTTATTATTTTTATTTCTTAGCTGCTTTCTAGTGAGACCCAAGACTCCTATTCAAGATTGAGTCAACCTTTCACAGTTCCTTTCAGACCGTCTGCTACCGGTTCTCTGCCTGTTCCCCGTCTCCTTTTAATTCTCCAACTTTTATCTACATACTTTCATCTTAAAGGAAAACATTTGGTTGCTTCCCCACTCACACTTTAGCAATTTCTTTACATTTTTGCTGTCTTCCACCAGACTATTCTGTCATCCTTACATACGTGTCCATACCCCTACCATCAGCTTTTTTGGGGTTCCTTGTGCTTCACACACAAATTTGCATTTTGCTTCAAGTTCTCCCGCTACAGAAGTAACCTTTGAAAATGCCTTACAGATACACCTAATGGAGAATATGGATTAAATTCTCACACCTAGGAAAAGAGTTTCATGTTCCACTTATTCCTGCAAAGTAGCCACTTTGGAATGGAATTCTGTTTCCTTAAGTGCAAAGAATCGATAAAATGTATGATTATCTGCTTTTTTTAAGCCATACAGAAAAGGCAGACGATGACAATTTTACACCCACCTTCTAACTTCAACAAGTGAAAAGCGCTGGAGATCCATAGTTACATGCTGCAATTTATTCCTAAAGGTTTGAAGTTTTACAAAAGAGGTACAGACGCTTGCAGGAAAATATCAAAGGCTCACTGCTTCTCCCGTGCAGCAATGCCTTGAGAGGGCACACGCCTGTGCAGACAGCTCCTGCCCGTCCTCAGCAGCCGCAGAAGGGGGGACGCTTTTAAGTGGAAGCAGTATTGCTGGACTAAACTTCACTTTGCTTATCTGTGAGAAGCAAACGGCCCCTTTGGGACTTCTGTCAGCTGCAGCCTGCTGCACTGCTGTGAAGCAAATCAATAACCTACAGATTACTCCAATTCTTCCGTGCCAGTTTAGCTTAACTAAATGGATACTTTATTCTGCTTCTGGTAATGGAAAATGCATTCATCCTCATCTCCTTTTCTTGCACTGGTTTCTTTATTCTACAATCTCAACCATTACTTATAAGACTCTGATTACATACGCCAAGACACATCAGGAACCAAAAAAGGAGGTCTACAACTACAACCAGCACTGAAACTGCACCAGCTCCATCAGGCTGAGCAGGCACTTCCCATCCCAAGACTTGTTCACATCTCCGGTTGTCTATAAACTATAGTGAACTCCAAGGTAATAGTTTGTTTTCCAAATGCATTCCTGATCTGAAATTTAAAATGACAAAGTAAACTAAACTGAACAAAAGAAAGTCTACAGCCTCTCCATAAGTTCTAATGCTAAATATTTGGCAAGAGTCACTAGCACCTACTGCAAGACAAAATGTGGTTGTATGATACTCCTTTTCAAGGACTATCACAGAATATTTATAGTGATATTCTTTTCTTGTTAAGGGGAAAATAATCGATATCGAAAAAAGCGAGTACTTCCCTCTATGCAAAACATGAGTCGTCATTAATTTGCGAGATACTGCTTGCAAATTGAATGATGCCTAATATTTGGGCAAGACCTCCTTGAAGTGGTGACCATCAGGGACCGTCATGTGCACTTAAGGAAATACATATAACCTAAAACAGTTATTACACAATATGAGTTGCTGTCACAGTACTCCCAATTAGTATTCACCAGGAAAAAAAAAAAAAAAAACGAAAAGAAATTTGCAGAAATTTTCTAAAAATCAGTAAAAACGTGCTGCTTTGAGAATTGGTAACAACTATTCTGCAGTCATAATGACAAGTTGTTGCAGTACACAACTTCAATTTCTCCTACCTTGAAAGCAGAACTTATTTTATAAAATACACCTTCTCCCTATTTGCCTTTGCATGTCTTGCACCGTGTCATGGCAACTACCCTTCCTTTGCAGTAGGAAGTAGCTGTAAGCTGGGAAGTTGCAGTAGCTTCCTTCCCAGCTACACCTTTCCCTGGATAGCTGCCCCAAAGCACTAGGGTGGGTCTGTACAAGCTGATCTAGGTTCTGCCACTCTGGATTTCTGTGTTTCTTTGAGCACAAACAGGCGCTATTACAGATGCCATCATGTTTATAGGAGAAGGAGCTACCTGAGACAAACATCCCACATTCCTCGCCATGACAGCCAAACTTAAATAAGCCAGTGCTGAGAGGAGAGAGCTGACTTTTTGGGGGGATTTTCTTTTTTCTTGTTGATTCCAAAAGCCATGTCTGAGCACTAACTTCTCCTTTTCACTGTGGATACTGAGAGACAGGGAGCACCTCGCTGTGCTACAGGAATGACTTCCACAGTGGTGGGCCAGCTGCTGAGCAGGGTCTCTGATGTTCTCAGAGGCTTGTGGTTGACAGCTCCAGTTCAGAGGACTTGGACTTTCCAAGCTGGATGTGTGGATTTGAAACCAACCTCATCACAGGCCACGAGATGGACACAGGCCCTCTGCTGCCTGTGTGGATCAGCACGTGGTCCGCTACACTGAGCTGACAGAAGCTCTTCCAGCACCAACACACTCCTTCCTAGCTATAGATCCATTTCACTTACCAAGTCTGTAAAGCAGAAACGCAGAGATCAAGGCAACCAAGATATGTTTTCATCAGCTAGGATGCAGCTCTTGAAACAACTACAGCTTTGCACTTCTGGCAGATACTGCTATTCGGATGCTCGGGTTTCCAAGATCACAAAACTCTTTGACAGTTAGACATGAGAAGGTGAAAACAAGAAGTCAGTTGAGCCAGTAAATCCTCAAAGCTGCTTTATTCTGTCCATACAGCCTGTCTCTTGCCCTGACATTTATTGATTTTCCAGGCATGGGATCATTTGAATGACCACGCATCTAGCAAGTGACACTGCAAAATGTGGAAGTGGATTCAATCAACATATATTTGGCAACTAAATCTGTTACCATTTTTCTAACCACTTCAGATACATACCGGGCAAATACAATACCTAGTTTATGTAGACACCTCTGCAACTGGGGAGGCCTAGCCCGAGAGGTTCTGAGGCTGCCACTCAGCCTCCAGAAGTTTCTTACCTGGTTTATACTTTCAGGCAGCCCCAGCCTGGCAGCTGAGGCAGTGTAATCAATTCTGGCTTGTGAGACGGGTCTCGAAGTCTGACACCATAAGGTTCAGCCCTCAGACAGAAAACAATATGCGATTGTGAAGCACAGTGAGAACTTTCTAAGCCACTGAAGCATTGTTCTTGTATCAGCAGGACTGAAACTCATCCAGAATCAAACTGATTTAGGACTCACACAGATAAGAAAACATTAATTAAATGCAGGTTGGCCAACATGTTTTTAAACATCATTTAGCATCTAGTGCAGACCAAGTAGGTGATGTTTAAAAATATCTTAGCTGACTGTGGTTAATTCTACTTGGGAGTCTTCGCCTAGAGGTTTGTCTTGACGAGAATGCGAAGGTGCAAGTTGCGACACGCCGGCGCACTGTCTGAAGCTCCAGCACACACAAGGCAGCAAAAGTTTCTAATGTATGCTAGCTGGTCAAGTTGAAGCTTAGGCTTTTAACTTGCTAACACACGTGAAACCTACATCTCACATTTTCTTCATTAGAACTTCACCTCTCGGAATTCAAGCTGGAGGGAGAGAGTGAAGAAATTGCCTCCTCCAGCTGTTCAAATATTCAGGGCTGGCAGACGGACCATGGGCGCGCGTCGGCTTCCAACCCACCGTCAGCCGGCTATTTCTGAAACACCGACCCAGGATGGCTCAACGGGCTGCCTTGACAATAAAGCAGCTGACGAGAACTCTTGGTTTGCTCCTCCATCCCTGCTGTGGGAGCTGAACGGAGAGGTGCGGGGCAGTGACGTCTCCAGTCGCACCAGCTAGTTTCACAAGAGGATGCTCAACCACAGCCTCAGTTAGCACATGTCAGCAGGACGACTTCTCTCATGGAGATTCATCCTTCCTTTTCTACTCAGAATGAGCCCTTTGTCTCCAGCTTCCCATTACCAGTCCCGGGGCTAGCTGTATTTATGGAAGGGAGAGGAATGACACCACCTTATCAACAGCCCCACGCTACCCTGCGAGCACTGTATGAACAGCCCGACCACCAAAGGACGAAGACCTCCTTCCACCAAATGCTTCCGCAGCCAGGTGAGGAAAGCCGCTGCACGCCGAGCTACCAGCTCAGCCTCGGTGGCCTTGGCACAACTCCACGACATGTCTTATTCATAAAACCCAAGTAATAAAACAGACCGACGCTCCCCCTCCCTCCTCAAGGATAACACGGCTTGGTACCGATGCGGAAATTAGAAGGAAGGGACCATCGCAATTACACGCTGAAGCAGATACTACAAAAGCAAGCAGCTGTGCCATTTCAGCCAGGTGGTCATCTTCAGCTGCAGTCAAGAGGAAAAATAACTCGAGACATTTCCCTTGCAGATACTTCCTGATTACAACCTCATGGCCAAAACACCTCATTTTCCACTGCCTGTATGCATTTTAATTAATCCTTACGTTCTCAAAATGTATTTTGTCAATTAGAAGCCACGATCAGAAGCTCTGGCTTGGGGGGAGGGGTGTGTGAGGTGTTTCAGTAAAACCTTTTAGTGCTGTAATCAGCATAGCTATAATCAAATAGTCTTGCCATTCTCAGTCCTACTATTTCTTTTCCTGAAAAACTACAGTTGCATGCTCTCTCGCTCGCTGTTTATTCACCTCTCCAAAAGCAGACACGCGTTGTCTTTCAGAAAAGAGAAACCTTTTCTAGATCAAAATTTTCTTTGTGTCACTTTCATTCCCTAAGCACTTTCACCAGCTATTAAACAAAAATCTCAATCAAATTTGCCCATGACCAATAAAAACTATCTGAGGACAGTGTCACAGAAGAGAGACTGTTTCACATGACATATAAACAAAAACCAGAAACAAAACAGACCTTGGCATCAGCACACATCTGCAAGATAACCGAGCACTGCTGTCTCTTGGTGCCTTCAGGAGCAATGATTTTCCTCTCAATAACACCGGGCACGATACGCTCTTTGAAACTTGCAGGCAGAGAGCAGTGAGCATCCTCCCTGACCTCTGTGGAAGTGCAGAGCCCTGCCCATGGCTGGCTGGCTTGGGGTGAGCGATGGTCTTGTTCTGCCAGCCACACGCTTATGCCACCGGCAGCCTGAAGATGAGCAGCACACTTTGCTCTGCCTCCCCCACCAGCTCACGCTGACCAGAAGGCAGCGAGGCAAAACTTTATTCAACAGTGCAGGGCAGATAAAAGACAATGCTTTAAAAGGTTAAGAGCAGAAATCAAGCCATGGTAAAAAGGTCATGAAGTCAAGGAGACATTTGCTTTCTTTGAGTGGTGCACGTTTCTGAAGTCAGACTGGAAAACTTGCCAAGAATAAAAATCATTTCAATTTGCCTTCCCTGATGAGAGAGCACCTTTTAATTAATCCAGCAGATCTTCCACCGATGCAGTGAATAGAAATTGTGTAGTCAAAACCCTTCAGACTCCTTCAGATAACTTTAAATATTAGAAGGAACGGAACTAAAACAGTTTAGAAAAGCATCAAAACATGGCACAGCCTTGCTCTTCTAGTTAAAAATTCACACTGGAAAACGGGTCCTGCTTTCTAAAAACACTGCATTAGCTAGCTATATTTTCCCCTTCTAGCTTTCTATAAATACTTTAAGGTGTGGTTAGAAAACTGTGGCCAAATTCTTCAAGGATTTTTAGTTTCCATATCAAGTTCAGGGCTGTAGCATATTTATGTTAACATTTTCTGGAGAATACACTTCTTTAACTGCTGTGGCAAAACCCTTGGTGGTCTGCTCCTCGCTGACTCTGACCATTGCTGTTTCAATCATTCGCAAATTACTTCCAGATGGGTATCAGTTACACAGAAATGGAGAATTTTTATAACATTTATAAATAGTGCAAGAATCCTACAGACACATGGTAAGTACACTGTGCAGCAACATGCACGAGCTTGTGAGCAGGGGCACACGCAGCACATAACCCACCAGGCAGATTTGGCTTGCAGACAGCTGGAATGCCTTTCTTTGTACCTCCTAGTAAGACTCACGTACAACAGCACCTCTGCAGCACAAAACCTCAGATTATACCTGCAAATATGATCTTTCACCAGGCAGTCGGCTCCCTAAACACGGCCATTTAGTGTCACGTTAAATGTCCTCTTCCAGCCGGTCTCCCGCTGCCATTCCAGGAGGCCACCGGTCTCCCATCTGCATCTAGGTCAGAAAACCTAGCACACCTAAGAACAGCACTGGATGAAGGTGTTTAGGCACCCAAATCAACCACCTTTTAGTGATGTGGAAGACACTTTTTAATGGAGCAGCCAGCTTTTACAAATCTGTTATGCTACTTCTTTCATTTTTATTTGCTAGCATTCCTTTTAGGATTTGGAAAACGATCCTCTGAAATCTCTGGAGACTACCACATTGCATTAAGGAGATGACAAGCTCCATATTAAAGAACTCCTAATGCATTTTTTAATCCCATCCTCTCCACATGTGTACTGTGTAAGACTCAGTTGCCTACATAATACATTTAATTGCCTCCCATTTACATTCAATTAAATTCTGTGATACTATTTTGCAATATTAACTAACTCTTTCAAGGGGCTAATCTCCTGGAGGATTTGACAAACAGCAGGGCTAAAGTCACGCTTTAGAGAGAACCATGCTCTCCCATTGCATAAAGAAAAAGGTATGTGGGGCTCATCTCCTGGATGAAGACAGCTACTAGTGTCCATGGCGGTGTGGTACTTACTGCATTCACATTAGTTTGTGGGATTCTCATTTGCTTTAGGCATGTAATTCTTGGGAAAAGGTCTAGATGGAAAAGTTGCTTCCAGCACAGATTTCAACACCTCTTTGCTTTAACTCCATCTCTCTTTATTTGGCATGGAGACTCACACCCAGGTTTGTGTGCTGAAAAAGCAAATTTGCTAGCGCCTGGCAGTCAGAACTTGGATCTGTTCAACTGTAAACAAAATCCAGGAAGAAAGTTTGAAAATCGTCTTTGAGTGGAGAGGGAAAATTGTGGTTGTACACTGGGAAGTACGACAGTTTGTTCTAGTAACAACCAGGAAAAGTAAAGACTAGAAGCTTCTTTACCCTGTTCCCATAGAGAAAAGGGAATCAGCAGAATGAAGCCAAAATGTGCCATGTCTGGTACTAGTTATTTCTGATAGGGAGGTAAACTTCCCTGTGTCTACTTTAGGCTGTTAGAGTCTCTCTAGGAAGACCACGAAATGAAGCGAGGGAACCTGGAGCTGACTTGTGCGCAGATGACCATAACCAGATCTTTATGCAACAAGAAGAAACCTTCCCACTGCCAGTGGAGAGGTCCAGAGGCTCTGCAGGCAGGCTTCCAATTGTAAGCAGGCTGCTGCTGCGAAACATTAACAACTCACACGTCTCACTTCATGGTTTTCAAGTGAGAAAATTCGAAGAGTATGTAGATATAGCATATTTATCTTCTGCTCTCTTGGTGAGAAAATTTGATGAGAAGAGTATGTAGATATAGCATATTTATCTTCTGCTCTCTTGGTCAACCTTCCTGTCTTCCTACACATGACAGGTTGTCAATTGGAGAGTTTTTCTTTAAAAAAAAAAAAACAAAAACTTTTCTTTCTGGAGATTCTCCTACCTCTGCAGCATAATTCTACTGGCTGGTTTTTCTGAGGGGAGAAGAGACTACGGGTAAAACAACAGATTGACTCACGTACTCTGATATACATGATTACTTTCCCAAATCTTCCAAAGTAAGAACATCAGCTTCAAACAGCTACCTTTTGTAAGAGGTAACTCAAGCATAAAAAAATATCGGGTGTTTTTTCTTTCTTTTGTACTAAGGATCTGTGATTGCTTCAAGTATGTCTGAACCTTTGGCAAGTCTAATTTTCACTGTAAAGTTGTTGTTTTCAGAAGTTGATTTAACCCTGAAGTCAGCACGCTAGGAATGATTTAAAGCCTTTGGGTGTTCACATCTAATTCTTAATGCCGATCTATTTTTTTGCAAAATGAAATGCTGGAATTTAAGGGGACAATGAGGTGCATGTAGCAAACAACTCTTGGGCAATAAGCACAATAGATGGTGGCTGAAGGCTCTGCCTTTTCTCTTTACCTCCTGACACACCCCTGGGTTTATGGAAGTTACACAATATGCACACCCACCAGTTAGGTTTTATTGCTTAATTACTTATACTGAAAAAATAAAGGCTCCCACAGTCATCTGAAGTTGGGGGTGGAGTTCAGAAAACAGAATTGTTTCTTTCTACTTTTGGTGTGAAATACAGCTAAAGAATTTGGAAAACAAATGGCCTACAAATATAGGCTAACAAAATAAGATACAGCCACACAGTAGCACATATTATAAAGCACACAGGGAGTGCTGGCCAATACAAATTCTGAGCCAAGCAAGTTTCCCCCAGGCCTCTCTTTTTTTTTCTCCTTTCCTTTTTTTGAATTGGTTACTCATGCCATACCGCAGCCTTTCTCAAATCACGTCAATTGTGCCTATGAACCATCTGAAATTCTGGTAAATCTGTTTCCTGCCAGGTTTTCTAGACTATATTGTAAAAGTAAGCAATGCTTAAAGTAATATGCAAGGAAACAGAACCTGTTGAGCATGGAATGAGGAATCTCACACACAGTTCATCTGACATTCATCTAACACTTCACAACTGTAATGACCTGAGCCAGAGTCTCTTAAAGCACAGTGAAATCAGACTTGTACGTGTATCAGGAATGGTAGCTGCTATATTATCAGGACATAGGAGAGACCAAAATTCTAAGTAGAGGCAGAACACCTTATTAGACCCATCAGTGTAGCCGCAGCACAAGGGACAAACACAGAGAAGCTTTCAGAAACACAAGCCTTTCTTCAGGAGCAATTGAGCCATCTCTATCAGTTTCTCAGTACCTTTGTTCCAAGGAGGTGCAGTTATAGCAGATAACTAGAATTAAAAGGTTCCAGGTTTTATCTGTAGTTTTGCTGTGGCGTTAATTTATCGGGTTGCTGTCTATAAATGGCTTTCCTTTTTTGTTCCAGTTTCTTTTTCTTTAACAGTTGGAACAATGCTTCCCTACTTCGTAAGGACCCATATCTTTTTGGAAACTGAACTCTTCTTTCCCCAAGGTACTTTTATTGAAAAAAATCTCTTAACACAGAATTAGTATTTTCAGGCTATATGAAGTCACAAATAGGGACAGCCTTAGTTTGTATTTTAAATGTTCTTTGCCATGAGAAATGTTACTTTGACACTGTGAAAATGCAAAAGAAAAGAAAATTGCAGTGCTTTTTGCTTCTCTACTGCTTACTACTGGAAGTTGTGGGAGTTGTGGTTGATAGCAAGTTGAATATGAGCCAGCAGTGTGCCCTGGCAGCCAGGAGGGCCAACCGTATCCTGGGGTGCATCAAGCACGGCATTGCTAGTCGGTTGAGGGAAGTGATTGTCCCACTCTGCTCTGCGCTGGTGCGGCCTCACCTCGAGTACTGTGTGCAGTTCTGGGCACCACAGTGCAAAAAGGACATTAAACTGTTGGAGAGTGTCCAGAGGAGGGCGACGAAGATGGTGAAGGGCCTAGAGGGGAAGACGTATGAGGAGCGGCTGAGGTCACTGGGCCTGTTCAGCCTGGAGAAGAGGAGGCTGAGGGGGACCCTCATCGCAGTCTACAACTTCCTCACGAGAGGGAGTGGAGGGGCAGGTGCCGATTTATTCCTAGTCACCAGTGATAGGACCCAAGGGAATGGTGTCAAGCTGAGGCAGGAGAGGTTTAGGCTAGACATCAGGAAAAGGTTCTTTACCGAGAGGGTGGTTGCACACTGGAACAGGCCCTCCAGTGAAGTAGTCACTGCACCAAGCCTGTCGGAGTTTAAGAAGCGTTTGGACTGTGCACTTCATCACATGGTCTGAAATTTTGGGTAGACCTGTGTGGTGCCAGGAGTTGGACTTGATGATCCTTATGGGTCCCTTCCAACTCGGGACATTTAATGATTCCAAGTTCTCAACATTCTCGGGGAAAGGTTGAACCACTGCCCTCTTTTAAAGATACGGAAACTAAGGCACACAGAAGTTACTTGTAACATAATAGTACTTATGAGAGTAGTAATTCAAAGTCAAAGCCTCCTCCCTGTTTATTGACTCTGAAAACAGACAGCTCTCAAACCCAATCTCATTTAGCGCTGTGTTGTTAAGGGTTTCGCCTTTGCAAAGGCATCCCAGTGAAGACTTGGGTTCAGCAAAATACTGGGCACACGAATCAAGTACAAACTAGGGACTAGAGTACAGAAGTGCAAGTACCACCTAAGCAAAACCTAAAGCTAAAAAGCAAGTGGGACAGGACGTAAATGGGAGCTGGAGAGAGAGCTTCTGACAGAGAAACTAAGAACAAGAAGTCCTGTACCACGTAACTTCAGTTTCTGAAGCAGGTCAGGCTGGGCTTGTGAACACTGTCTCTGCAGCCTACAAGGGCAAAGGGAGCAAGCTGCTCAGTAACTGAAACAACATATATTTTATGGAAGTTATGCAACAGATACACTGCAGCTCCATCGGAAACAATGGTAATTACACACCTCTTGTGTTATCTTTGGATAACACTGTAATTAAAATGTGTCATCACTCTAGTCATGATTAAAATAATTACTGTAAAAAGTCCCTTGTAGGTAGTAGCATTTACTGTTCCGGTTTCCAAACACGTAGAGGATTTTTTTTTTTTTTTGGTATAATTGCTTTCTCTGTTCACAGCTCAACTCAATATTATTTCCCCACCCACCTTCCACTTTACACAGCCACCTGATGTTGTAGCAAAACTAACTTGTGTGAAATACTTACAGCTCTTCCAAGTAGGGGAAGTTCTTGAACGCATCCTCTGGTAGCCTTGTGATGTTATTCATGCTCACATCTCTGTGGAAGAAGAAACACAGATTTGTCAATAAACAGTAAGGGATTTTTCCACTCTAGAAAAAGGAGGAGAAAAAAGTAAGCCTGATCAGACAGTAGGAGAAAAAAAAATATCATCAAACAGTAATATCTGTTTCTAGAAATTTGCATGCTAAACTTTGAAAGCACAGCAATTTGAGACTCTGGTTGCAGCAAAGGCCTATGTAATGCAATGTTGATAAAAATGTTTTCTGATAACTATAAGCAAAACAATGACTGTAAACTGCACGGTACACATGTATAGAACAGTCTCTACGGTACTGTTATCCCCAGCACTAGTTTTTGCCAACTTGCACGTGTATACAATTTGAACACACAATTAAGGCTGCTCGAAAACCACAGCATATGAAAAAATTACAGAAAAAAAAAAAAAAAAGCTTGTGACCACCCACCATGCAAATTTTCACCCCACAATGTCTTTAAAAAAAACCACCAACAACAAAAAACATATATTGGGACTTAATAAAGAGCTTCTGGCAAACAGCTTCTGGAACAACTGACAAGAAGAGCAGAAACATGTCCCAGCTCTACCACAGTCATTTTTTTTTTTACAAAACCTATAGACGTCCTCGAGGTAATAGTTTTAAGCAGATTTCATTTTCAGTCCATGAGCAGAGACAGGCCAGCAGCAAGTGCTTACATGATAGGTATGCAGACCTGTTCAGCTTTTTTTCTTTCCACATAAGCAGTAAGTGGCAAACTTGGTGCCATCACCTCAGTTCACATCTACGTAACCACCAGGGATAATCTCATCCTAAAGCAAGCCATTACTCAATATAAGTAACAGTAGCACAAAAACAATTCAGTTTGATAATTAAACTAATAACTGCCTAACAATTCATGACATAACCCAAGTTCTTACTTTCTACTTGATTACTTTCTTTTTTTTTTAATGTAGTTTAAAGACAGATCCAGTGATGCTCGTTAGCACAGCCTTCCCAACCTCCTTCTGTTTGCTGTTCTCCAAACGAACACTATTGTTGTCCTCTAGCATCTGTGTCACCTCCCCACGTACTTTGGGTAAAAAGCAAACAAACCAAACCAAACAACCCCTTCCTTCTCACCCATATTCAGCAAGTACCCTGAAGCTCTCGCATGAAAAGCCACAGGCCTAAGGACTGCACGCGAGCCAGCAGACTGATTGTCACCTCAAAGGCTCAGCCTCAGAATTAAGTGCCAGCCCTAAACTACCACAAGGTATGGATGTTCCTAGCCTGGCCATAGCCTCCACCGTGTTTCAAACATCTGCTTCTTCTAGTGAGGCAGAGGAAGATCAGTTTAGACTCTCCCTGCTGCGCACTAACTGCACAGATCCATGAAGAAACATTTTGTAACAGCAAAAAAAAAAAAAGTCACGAAACTGAACAGGCTCATCATTAGGATATACTCTTCCACGGTTCCCACCCAGGAGAGGACTCGGTGCTGGACAGGGCAGAATTGGCTTGAAAGGAGAGCAAGGAACGTGCAAAGGGCTTGGTGCTGCTTCTAAGGAAATGCTATCTCAGGGTATCTGTGCCTCCTTTCATGCTGTGACGAACCAAAAGCCATGTCAGTACCATATAATCTACAATCAAAGTCATTGCAGTAGCTAATTAAACCGCTTTTCGAGAAGAATGCCCACATTATTCCTCCAATTGCCAGACCATAATGTCTAACCTAGCTCATTAAAAAAGTTTCCGTATTTATACTGACAACAGAATGTACCATATAAAGAAAAAAAAAAAAGCACAGTTACTGGGAAAAATATTTTTTCTCTACAGCAATTGACAAAGTCAACTGATGCCAGTGAATTTATGTTGAAATCGGTAAATAACTGGCAGCTATCTGGTATGCTGCCCCCTGCTCTCCCTCTGGAGCAGCACTGAGCCCTAGCTGCCGCTGGCACTAACATTACCCTGCTACATGAAATCTGGATGCAGTTATTTCCTTAAACTAGCTGTTCATTACATAGACCAAATCTTCATTTACACATACACCAATGTAAGCCAAGAGACTTACTCCTCAGCAGCTGGTAAACTGATGTAAACCAATATCAATGGAGATCAAAATAAGGTTCAGCACACTGAAAACAAGTCCACTTGTGAGAGATGACCAAAATAAAACTCACTGCAGCACAATAGAGGCGCCTTCACTCCGCTCCAGGAGGAGCTGAATCAGAGATGATTTATTTCTGAGTTCTGCCGTCTGCCTGTTTTAAAAGGCGCTTTGTATCTCACCAGCAGCTTGGGTACCGCAAGATGCTGCAGTTGCTGCGGGGGGACATTTTTCTTCTTGTGCAGAAAAGCAAATAAAAGTATCAGATGCATGAATCGTCAGCTGTCTGCTCCACAGGAGACTGCAACATTCATTCTCTCTGCCCCCCTGCCCCGACACACACGTACATTTTTCAAATTGTCACCAACACACGCGTTTCTCACAACCAGGCTAGTCCTTTCCCTTTCAGGCGACCACACAAGCCTTTCCACTATCCATTTGGAAGCATTTATGAGTAGGGCAAGAGCCTGAGAAGAGAGTAGACCCCCTAAGTGAATCATAAGAAATAGTAAGGTGTGCATGGAAACCACAACTCTCTTTCTTCCTGTAAAGCTTCTCAGAAGCCCGTACAGGTGGTATAAAATCCTTATTGTCGTATACCGTATGAAATGGTGGCGGTGAAAACAGGGCAGCAGGTCACATCCTCAGAAAGCACTTCCCAAACAAATACATATCACCTCGTCAAGGATTTTGCGTGCAACCGCATTTGTTGCTCTTCAGGACAGACATACGTTATCCCGCCCATCTGAAAGCAATAGCCTTGAAGTTTCTAGAGCCAGAAATGCCTGATGCTCAGAAACTTCACATGAAATTGTCCACAGAGTCAGTGGAAATCATGTACACATCTCGCATGGCTGACATCCAAACTCGACGTAATTTCAGCTTTCTCTGGGATCTGAAATTAGCAAAGAATGTTTTGCCTGTAGCTCTGAGCGTTAGCATCTATAATTTTAATATGGGGAGTAGACTCTTTGGATGTAAGCACTAATCAGGACACCTTAAAAGTGAAGATTTGAGAAGCATCTGAAATAGACACCCTCTATTTTCTTTCTGTACCTGGGGAGAGCGTGTCCTGATGCTTTGGCACAAAGCTGGAAGAGCAGCAAGCAGGGTCAGGCACGGCACACTTCAGCAGGAGCATGCCAAAGCATCCCTTCTGGGACTCACATCTGCATGTGACAGCAAGGCAACACTTAAAGAATGTGGCCACCGTTACGAAAAAAACCTTGCCCTACATTTTCCTGGTACGCTCAAGTTCAGACTAAATATCTGAAAGGCTTAAATGACTTGTTCTCAGCGAGCCAAGCGCCCCGTCCCGCAGGCACGGCGCGGGGCAGAGCTGTGCCTTTCAGCAGTTAGCCATTAACTCGGCTTATCTGCGCCGGGGAGCTGCAGCGCACCGCGGCTCCCTCACCGCCTCAAAGCCAGACAGGCTGGGGCGTGAGCAGGCAAGGAGCTGGCACCGAAACCGCGGGGATGAGCAGCCCAAGGTGGCAACCGCTTCAGCGAGAGTAAGCCGCATAGAGGGGATAAGGTGAATCACGGCCCTATCGCCGCCGTGAGTTTCGCCACTTGAGGCGGAGGAGCCGTGGCAGCGGCACGGAGGCAGCGCGGTGCCTGCTCCGGCAGCAGTGCTGCTGCCCGGGCCGGACGCCCACAGGGTCGCCGAGGCTCACGCGCCCGGACCGAGGAGCCGCAGCAGTGGCCGCCCACCCCAGTAACACACAGGTTTCATCCTTCTTCCAGGAACGCACCAAGGAAGAAAGCAAACAAACTAACGAGTCAAACAGGTAGCTCGCAGAAACTGCTGGAAATGTTATCTCGCTCTCCCGGGTACGGCAGTCTAACTTTTCCTGGCCAAAGGTGAAAGCAAGCCAAGCAGCAGCACCCCAGCGGCTACTCGCTGTCCTCGGCCTGCAGCCCACTCCAGCAGGCCCCCCCGGCTTGTTCTGGTCGCTGCTCCATCGGTCGCTGGGCGAACTCGCCCAGGCCCCGAGACGAGCAGGGACACCACACCTGAGCGTGGCGGTTAGCTGGAAGCGCTCGCATCCCACCCGATCCCCCAGCAGCTCCCGTTCCTCTCAGGACCCAGCGCTCCCGGCTTGCTGCAGCCTGCCAGCCCCACAGCAGCCCTCACACATCCCGTGCCTCTCCTGAGTCCCTTAACCCCCCCACCCCCCATCTGGCCACTGCTGCTGCACCAAACTCCGCACCACTTCTTGTGTCTTGAACGGCACCTAACTAACTCTCCCGCATTAAAAATAAAAACACCGCATTTATCTATCTTAGAGCGTGGCTTAAGTCAAGGCTTTCATCGGTGAGATCACGCGAAGAAGAATTAGATAAAAATGCACACCCAGCATTTTCACAGTCTCAGGCAGGGCACAGAGAGCCTTCTCTCTTACTTTAAATTACTGCCTGTACCGAGAAATAGCCCGACCCTTGTGAGACGACTTGTCCTAAATGTCCTCCTTGCTGACAGCTACAGGGGGATTCTGTCTAGGCAGGACGGCTGAGTGAAGGTGACCGAACAGAGGAGGGGGAACAACAAATAATTCCTGCATGGCAAGAAAAGCTGTAACAACGAGGGAACACAACATGGGAAAGCACCGGCTTCCAGCAGAGTACTACAGAAAGGACACACAAAAGTGATCAAAAAATTGGCCCAAGACAGAGGCAGAGAATGAAAGCTGAAGAGCCACAGTAATTAATGGGCAGAGAAAAAGAAAACAACGCCAGTCTGTCTGAACTGAGGGCCATCTACCTGCAACAACTTTTCTTTATTTCTTTTTTTTTTTCTGGCTAAATGTACCATTCTTCACTGCATCTTCCCAGCTGAAAGGTGTTCCTACGTTAGATAGAGCAACCTTCCTCCCCCCCAGCCCTGGTGTGCAGGTATGTCTCCTCAAACTCCCAGGAGATGCTGGTGCTGGTTCCTACCCTGCACCGTAGGCTCGGCTATCACCCCTTGAGCCTGCACACACTCCTTCCCACCACGCTTGTGCGCTGCATCTGAGCACATGCTGATGGCCTGAAACATTCTGCTTGGTTAGAAAAAAAAAAAAGGCCTTAAGCCTGAAAAGACGTGCAAGAGCTAGCTACAGAAAATCTCGGTCAAAGCCAGTCAAGACGGGTTGCTTAAAAAATAAAGTTAAAATACTCCTGCGCTCCCCCTACACTTCATTAACAGCCAACTTTTTGTCCCTCCACCTCACCTCTATCTTTTGTGAAGCTAAGAAGGGACAGGAGAGGGGGAAGCAGAGAGAGAGGAGTGTTTGTTGAAGGAAAGAAGATCATGTTTCAACAAGGCACCTTTAAAATCCTATAAAATACTCCCTCTGAGCAAGCTTAACCTGTTTGCTGATAGATAATAGCATGTAATACTGTAGGCTCCATTCAGTCTTTTCCAAGGTCTGGGCCCTCTGCCACTGAACAATTTAATTATAACACTTACAAAATGATTTAGGCAGAGTTATCTATATTTGAATAAAGCCCTCCCACCTACTTGTACAAAAACAATTAGGTAAAAGGTCTTCGTCTTATGTAAAATTCCCCAGGTAGTAACCCTGACCCAGTTTAGTAGTACTAGGCAAAGCCGGAGCTGTTAATATTTCTTAAAAGCCCATTAAATAAACCAGATTATTGAAAATGTAAGTCAACATGATGCTGGGAAACACTCGACAACAAGAAGCTGTCCGCTATGACTGGGACCATTAATACCTGGGTAATGGTCCGGTTACGTTAACTTAGGTGAAGATCACCAACACAAAGCAACGATTTTTTTCTGTACCCTCTCCTCCCTCCTATTTTTTTGGCAATCAGACACAGAATTGTTCATATACTGGTATACTAAGAAAAATACACAGCTGTACAGCAGTGGTCATTGCTTTGAATAGAGTCCAGGCTAAACCCACATTAGCTAACAGAACTGCTAAAAATGGCACTGCCTTTCTGAGGCCGTAAGTCAGTGCAAGTCCGGAGGATACTTCAGGTTTTGTTACTGCTAGTCATTTACATCCTACACAGAACGGCAATTAAATAATAGCAAAATGCAAAAATAATACAAAGAAAAATCCACTCCTGCCTACTAACGGTTTCACAGGAGCTCTGTGCACACTTCATACTGGGTTCCTTCCTCTCCACTGCTGTGCCAGCATCGGTGCTTGTTCAACCCACGGTGAACGGGCTCAGAAAGCTGCACGGAGAGGCACAGGAGCTGGAGCGGAGGGTGAGCAGGGAGGGAGATTGGCAGGAACTTGACCTTCGGCTGCTTCTAATTTGCACTGCGGTGCTACGGTCCTGAAGAAGCACATGCAGCGTTGAATGCCTTGCAGGAACATGCTCACAGGATGAAAACCAATGTCATTTTCAACCACATCACATACCAGCAGACAGTCTCAGGGGAGACCGAGAGCTCAACTCCATCCCCATTTCAGAACTGTTTTCCCCCTTAGCCAGCTCCTTCAGGATGAAAACAAAAACTCTCAAGGAACAGAGCAAATGAGCTTGCATTAACACTGTCCCGCGTCTTAGTCGTATTTGGTATGTAATGAAAGTGCAGAAAACCTCAAGAATCAGCAAGGAAATTCTGATTAAATTCATTCAATTAAAAAGAAAAAAGTAGGGGTTTTTGTTTGTTTGTTTTACTGCATCTTCCTGATAACAAGAAGCAAACAATTATCTCCCAGAAGCATTACTTCACAACTACTACTTTGAACAGTAATTGCCTGGACTGTGAATCCAATTAATGCAGCTACAACTCAAGGGTACATTACATGCAGACATGCCAAGCCCATCAGCTAAAAATCACAAACATGAGGAAAACAATTATCAGGCAAAGGAAAGATGATGCTTACAGAGAAGCCTACGCTTGAAAAGTGAGCTTGCAACAGTGCCTGAATTTCAAAAATGGTAAAGTAATAGGCTGACTAATTAATTTCTTACCTTTTACATACTACGTACTTTCACTACTGCAAGGTTTGGCTACCTCAACCTATGCTATTAGTTAACATTTATAAAGTAATAGCACACTGATGCCCCAATACATTTGACTGGCATTGCATTTACAATTTAAGTTCTCCGTGTTCTGACAAGGTCTGCACAAGCATCAGCAGGAGGCAAGGGCACCCTTGGGTGCTCCAGCGCTAGCTGTCCCATATCCCCAAGTCCTCACTGCCATGCCCCAGCACATTTTTCTCCTTGCAGACTTCATTTACTGTTCCTTTTCACACTGACAAGTTTATTAATGGTAAAATGAAGCAGAAGATTTGAAATCATTTTTGCATTATTACAGCTGTTTCTGCTTGTGATTCCATCCCTCCTCATTAATTTTAAATACGGTCCCACTGCCTCTGAAATGATCAGAGACCTCCAGCACTTAAAAAGTGCAGAAACCTTTCTTTATGCACAGCCCATTTTGCATTCACAATAAGCACATCAGTCATGCCACTTATGCGTATGTTTCCTTTTCCACTTCTTCTAAGATACTGTTCTTGTAAGAAAGGAAATATCCAAATACTCAAAGCCTTAGTCAACTTCTGCTGCAATTGGCTCAACAAGCCACAGGTATTAACGCACTGCTGCCCTCCCACCCAGCAAATGCCCTGGCCGTCTCCCAAGTACGCACACTATCTCCCTAATGAGCACAACGCCTTATCACCATTGTTTGTACTGCAACAAGAAGCTAAGAGCCCCGGCTCAACGTGTGTGACTGGCACTGGACAAATACTCAGCTGGAGACACTCCTCGCCTGGAAGGGTTTGCTGCCTAAGTGGACAAGACAAACAGCACGGGACGGAAGCCAGGAAGCCAGGAGCACCGGGGCGAAGCAACTTGCCAAAGCCAGGAGGAGCCTGGATGCCCCTCCAGCTCCCACGACGCCCTTCTCATCCACTGCGCCCAGCTACTGCCTACAATGGCCTTTTCAAAACACCTGCAGAAGTAAACATATCCAAATCATAAAACAAAAAGAGAGCAGACATAGAGACTAAATTCCTTTCCTTCTACTTCTTTTTGAAGCAAGGAACCAGGATGGGAGGGCGCTCTGATGGTTTCTCGGTTTCTCGTTTGCTAGATGTGTAGGTTCCGTCCATTTCGTAGAGATGGAAATTAATGACACGTTCAGCTATTTGGGCAGGGTTTCCATCCACTTCTCTGTGGATCTAACTGGAACATTTGTGTGACACTCACTTGTGGATGAAGCACTTAACATGTTTTTTCAGGGAGCAATCACCCTTCAAAACAGCCACAAATCCTGGCTACCAGAGGCGCCTTAGACATTGAGAAGCTTTAATAAACTGGGTACACAGAGCTCTTTTCAGTGAAAATACCAAAAACGCATACACATTCTGTTGATGCCAGTGAGCCTTGAGCATTTTGCTGAAGCAGGACCTACAACATTTTCACTGACAGCCACAGAAAGGCTAAAAAATGCCAGACAGGTCTGTTCCTGCAACAGAAGCAACGTCCCTCTCTTCCCCCACCATATTTGTAAGTTATTTCTCCTTCCTTCTCCTTCCCATGTCACATCAACCTGTTTTTTTCCTCCAACATGATGTCTTAGCTTTCTTTCAGACACAGTAACTAGCTCTAATGTACCCTATTCATGTGCCAATCAAGCCATCATCAAGATCCTGGAGAGAACAATACTTGTATGCAAAGACCTATTTTGGACTGGTATTTGAGTCACTGCAGGCCAGCCATTAAGCAATCACACGTACGGTTAATGGTCTCTGTTGACACATGGTGGGGAATTAACCACGAAAAAAATTCCACTGCATTATTAGGAAAGGGATGGTGGCCTGGAATAGAAATATAGCACGAGTTCCTGCGTCCCTCCTTTCACTTAAGAAGAGCCGCACGTTTGGTGCAGATTACGGGCTGGTGGGTAGGAGCATTTCCCTCACATAAGCGGCGGTTATTTACAGCAGGGAGTAAAATGATGCATTCCTCAGGTGTCTGTAACCATTTACGCTCTGACTTGGGGACTGAGCAGGGAGGCTTCACCTGTGCAGGGCGAGCAGCCCGCGACGCTCCTCGTACACCCACCGGGATCCGTCACGAAGCAGGAACGAGTGGTCCGTGCCGACTGTGGAGAAATCCGTGGATGGATGGAAGAGAGCGGGACCTAGGGTCATGCGTGTTGTGTCCCAGGTCAGTGTGGGATCTGGCACGTCCTGCTGCCACCCCACTCCTAGCAGAGGGGCTCTCAGCACGGTTTTACCGCAGCTACTCTCTGACTTCACGGTTTTTAAAAACTCTGTATGAAAAGTACCACTGCTATCCAGGGCTCCGAGACCACCCGCGGTTCAGAATGCCAGGCAGATAATCCGCTCACGCTGAGGGTCGTGCTGTGCCGGGCAGCACAGGGATTTCGGGAGAACCATGCAGCATCTAGTGCCTGTGAGGACCAACATCTTCCCAAGCACTGCCGCCAAGCGCCTTCGCCAGGCAGGCTCCCTGCATCCTGCCACCACCCAGGCTGTTCGCGAGGGGGGTCAAATCTAAGCCATGTAATTGTTTGAAGCCTGCTGTGCATCTTCTGTGCTTTATCCACTTCGCTTCCTTCTGGCTAGGGTCCTGCCTCCAGCCACCACGGCTCAGTCTAAGCACAGAGCTGAGAGAAGTTGTAAACCTGACGACGGAACTCTGGGGTACAAACATTCAAAATGCTATTCTCGTGCTACCGATATTTTCATATTTTACTAAGGTATCTCCTAGATATGAGGAACTACGAGGAATATTTTAATGCCTTCATCTCAGTTAGCAATAACGCCATCAAACTGGCTGGATTAACAACTTTCCACACATGAGGGGCTGGCACCTGGGATCCCCTTAGCCCAGACACGTGTCCAAACCATTCACAACAACCAGCGTTTGCTGGCAAGACTTGAGATTATTAGTAAAAGCCCGTAAAGCCAACTGTAAGGCATTGTTAATCCATAGGTCTCCACACACAAACGCGACACCAGTCTTGTCACAAGGGGAAAGAGAACAGCAACAGGTTACAGGCTTAAGGCTTCAATACACATTCCACCAAAAGAAAACATGACACATAGCAGCTACATCTCCAGTGAAATGAACACCAAATTCCCTAAAGGAGTTTGACAGAAAGATATTTGTCATGTTTTAAATAAATTAAGTTTAACACTATGTTTGCAACCACCTTCAAACAGGACAGTACAGGCAGTAGGGACAATTGTCCTTGCCATCTCTCAGTCACATCATACCATCAGCCAGCAAGGTGACCACACCACAACTCTAGAACTTGGTATTTTCATCAATGAGTTACGTTAGTCCCAGGTTAGAGACAGATTGGAGTTTTAACTCAAAGCACATATTGCTAACCCAGACACTTCATATGTGAAAAAGTCAATGTTTGGCACACTATTGTTGAGCAAATTCGTAAGTATTTTTTCTTTACCAAAAGCTTCTGTGAACAACCAGTGCTGAAATATTAAGAACATCTCCAAACTATGCATCTAACTGGCTTAGTAAAGTTTTTTTTTTTTTTTCCCCTTCCCACCTCCACTCTCAGGTCCCTATTTCACAGCCATAAACACGTCCAGTGCGTGTTTCATTCCATCTTACAGTTCCAAGGGCAATTCCATAAAATTTAAACCGCCCAACAGGAGCGTACGGAGCCACGTTCACCCTTGGGACTCCAAGGACACGACGTCTCGCTCCACCTAGCAACAGTGCACTTACTTACTGCAACAAACACTTCCAGCTGAACGCTCCTCTGAGAGCATGGCAGCCTCCCGAGCTAAAGGCAGGCATCCATGGAGGTTCACCCCCACCTGGACTCACTCCGTGGGGCTGGGCAGGTTGCTTCCCCTCTCCAAGCCCCTGCTACCCTACTCAAAGAAGAGAAATCTTTTCCGCATCTCAGAAGCGGGGGGGGGATAAAACTACTGATGTTTTTGAGCTGTCCAGACAGAGCCCGGCACTTAAATCTGTTTACGCCAATAGAAAAGCAGTACTATTGTTATACGCTTATATTCCTATAAAAGTCTTCTGTTGCATTTTCGCTTGGTATTTTTGTTCTGTTAAAAAAAAAAAAAAAAAGAGAGAGAGAACACGAACAGCTACAAATCCAATTTCATAAAAAAGCCAACTTAAGTAACTCTGAGTATTTTAAATTTTATTCATTTTCTTCTGGTTTATTTTGGTCTGCTAGTCTGTCCCACCCAATGTTTAGAAAGCAACCTGAGCCTCAAAAGTCTGGGTAAGCCCTACATTTTTAGAAGACTAAAGCAAAAAAGCAAAACAAAGTTAGTGTATGAACATGGTCACTGATAGGATTAAGCAAGAACACAAAATATAAACATTCCAATCAGGCCAAACCTGTACATAACGGTGCCAACATTTACCATTTTTTCACTTGCATATAACACATAACTTGGATGTAACTAAAAATTATTTCTGGCAAAAAAAGCCTTTTCTGCACTACAGCACTATAATTATCTATATACTGTGGGAAAACGAAAAGCACACAGTACCGCTTTCTAGTGTCAAAATAGATTTCATGGCAGCACCTGGAATTGCCTTTATAGCACTAAATGTGCTTTTACATAGCAATTTGCAAGGCATCTTAAACTAGCTGATGAAGCATGAGCTAGCCAGTTTTGATAAGATGTAAAATTTAGGTTTGGGTAATTCTTAGTCATCAGTTACCACACTTTAACAGACAAGTTAATTTTCAGTTTAAGGAAAAAGCTTCCTATCCCTTTTGAGCTATACTGGTTTCAGCCACATTCCTCTTTTGCATTTGAGATGTATTGCCTAGTCCCTAATACACAAGAAAATGCAGGCTGAACATCCGCTCTTACCTTCCAATGAACCTTAGATACTAATCAAAATGAAAGCTGCGCAAAGCGCCTGCCAGGACACTCTTAGGAACGAGTTACAGGTTCAGCTTCTACTTCGTCATTACTTTAGTAACCAAGGGTCGTCAAACAAGTATTTCAATTCAGCTTTATTTTTTCTTGTATAATGAAAGTGTCAAGAATTATCTCGTTCCTATCAGACTAAACACAGAACTCACATTTCAAGAAATAAAACCTCAGGTATGCTTTGCCTTCTTTCGAAAAGCATAACTCCTCGGTGGTGAAAGCTGCGTAGCTTTTAAACTACTTTTTTTTCCTCCCCCAAACTCCATTTGAATATGACATGCACCAAAGTCCAGGACCTACAGGGACAGCAGTACTCGTGTCCGTGTACTTTGTATACATAATGGTGGGTTCCCTCCCATAAAGCCTGCAATAAAAAACTAGCTGGCATTACAAACACTTGGAAAAAACAGCAAGTCATTAGTGCTTTCCAAATTTGGCCACAAACTGTTCTTCCTTTCCAAATGACGGGCAGACTAGTTCTACTTCTCCTGCGAGTAAGGCCTGGACTTCAAGAGCACAGCCTGGGGGCGGTCAGCACCAGCACTCGCCCCCCAGCAGGCGGCCCACACCTGGGGACCTTCAGCCCCCACCTGGGGACCTCCGTTTGCTGGCACCTCAGGCTGAGAAAGAAGCTGCTTCACAGGACCCGTGCTGCTCCCTCGCCCCCTTGGAAGGGTTAGCCAGGCCTCCAGGCTGGTCACCCTCGTTCCTGCCAGTGCATCTGTGCGTTCAGCCATTGCTGCCAAGGCTGCACAAACGACTTCAGGGCACTGCTCACATACGCATCTTGTGTGTTTTCAGGAACTTGGCAGAGTCCGGGCTCTACGCTGCCGCCAGCCAGCAGATGACAAATGGCCGGCGAGCTGCATCCTCAGACAGGCCGGAGGCCTGAGAGGAGGCTGCCTGCGCCCTGCCAAGGGGACACGGCGGATTGCCATCGGCCTGTGCTGGCCATCAGGCAGTCACAGCTACAGGTAAACAGTCAGCCGGTGACAAGGTCTGTAACAGAAAGTAACCAGCCAGGCTGAAGAAAAAAAGCAACTGAAAGCACAAAACCTCTGCTTTATGCACCCCAGGATGAACCACCAGTCACCTCATACAACTGCCACCTCCCACAGCCAGAGGACAACAGGCAGACTCCTCTCACCACCAGCAGAAAGCCACAGAAGATCACCACGGGCTTTTTTTTTTTTTTTTTTTTTTTTTTTCATACTGTTATTCTAAGCCATAAGGCAGATTTGGGTGGCTATGCAGAGAGGCCACAAGCAACCTACTATAATCACCAACAGGTCTTCTGAGCAGCTAATGTGCTGAGACGGTGTTCAGCACAATAAACTAAGATAGATAAACTCCGAAGGCAAAAAGGGTCCTTTATCAAAATTTGTCCCCAAGACTTTTCCAGAACCAACACAGTTAGCGAACCTGATTTGTTCTCAACCGAGCCTTTTGCACACATGTAAACTACGACCATAGGTTTAAACAGAGAGATCTGGGGGAAAGGAGTACGCTTTTTATAAAAACAAGGGCTGGAGGAAAAGATATGATAATATTTTGGATCAGCTGATTAGAGATGTAGGAGCAGGGGTGGCAAGTTCCTGGCACGCAGATACTTTCTGAGGTCCCTAGTTGCATACACCGAGTTATTCTGCAGCCCTAGGACTTCCTGCTAACCTGCAAGTGTCCTTCTGCAGCTTCTGAGCTAGCAGCTATAGGAGGGTTAATGCACACTGCATAGCAATTAAAAAAGAAAAAAAAAAAGGAAAAGAAAAAAACTACAATAAAAAAAAAAAAAAAGCACAAAAAATCCCACTCCCTCACACACAGAGAAAAAGCTGAGTACACTGTTAGCAGAGGGAATCCACCCATTTACACAATCCCACTCCAAGCCAGCATATTCACAGTAGTTTTCAATAAACATCTACACAAGTCACTGGAGGGGAAAAAAAAAAATCTGTTTTCTTTCATACAATTCCACAAAACTAACTGTCATCACAACCATCCTTGTGGCAGAAAAGTCCATATTTGCCTGCAGTTAAATCCGTCTGCAGCTGCCCTGTGGAAAAGACAGCCAATAATTGGCTTCTTTCACCTCTGTTAACCACGAACAAAAGTGTCATTCAGCTTCCAAATGGACAGAAGGCACCAATGGATGGGCAGCTAGCTGAGCCAATGGGCTGGAATAACAATAACCCTGTAGCATTTTCTTTTCCCTTTTGTTTAGTCTTTCAAAGCCCTTAATTAAGACCCTCACAAAGCACCCCTACAGGCTCCTTTCAATGAGGCATTACACGCCTGTTTTCTTGTATTTAAGGAAGAAAAGTAACAGGGATTTCTGAAACACATTAAGCAGTATACACAATTTCCACGTATTCACAACCGAAATACTGTTACATTTCAGCTTTTAAATATTATCGGCAATAGAAAGAAGTCCAAGTTTACTGCGTCCCCTCTTGGCTCTATGTTCCTTGCTATTTTAAGGGGGGAAAAAAAAAAATCCAGCCGGTCATCAACGTGACATAGCTACAGCAGCTCGCCCACGTCCACCACAAGGCAGCAGCTCCCAGAAGGCAGGCAACCGGCGGGGATGCGGCTGAAGCACCCCTGGGCCCGGGCAGATGGGGAAGCTGCTGCGATATGGATGCCGACTTGCGGGGACCGCAACGCCAAGCACTGGCATTGCCCAAACACCAGCGCTTGTCCACACTCGGGTACACCCTGCTGGTCTTGGTGGCCTCGCAGCCGATTCAGCGCCGGCTTGTATATAATACAGATGAAGGTCATCTGTATTCCGTTAGTTACAACCGAACCGCTGGAGTATCAGCGTCTCTATGTGAAACAGCACGTCACAGCCGCTTTGCAGCAATGTGGGCAGTCTCTGCTAAACAGCCCCTTTAACTCTTTACAGCTACAGAAACTTACTGTGTGAGACCAAACAGCAGCTCTTTTCCTAAAGGACTTCTCCCCCAAACAGCAAACATAAAAGCTTTAAGAAAACCCCTATAAAATATCCTCCTCGTGGGTGTAGGCTGCGCAGGACATCCAGCCCTTTTCCACCCAAACCAGCCCTTTTCCACCCAAAACCAGCCCGAGTGACAAGCTAACGTGGGAGCTTGCTTGGCAGGTCAGCGAGTGGCGAGGCGATGAGGGGAAGGGACAGCAGGCGCAGAAGGTAGACCCAACAGCTAACAAAGCTCGTCCTGCGAGCTGCTCAGGCCGTAGGTGGCATCTAAATCAGCCTTAGATGGCTGATTTAAGGCCCAACAAATAATAGACAACTATCACCTGTTCCCCACAGCATTCTTGCTTCCTTCTACTCCAAGGAAATATGACATAGCTCTACTAAAAGATAAGAAAGAAAAAAAAGAAAGAGAGACTCCTCGTCGCAGTCTACAACTTCCTTGCGAGAGGGAGTGGAGAGGCAGGTGACCTATTCTCTGTTATCACCAGTGACAGGACCCGTGGGAAGGGTGTCAAGCTGAGGCAGGGGAGGTTTAGGCTGGACATCAGGAAGAGGTTCTTCACCGAGAGGGTGGTCGCACACCGGAACAGGCTCCCCAGTGAAGCAGTCACTGCACCAAGCCTGTCTGAATTTAAGAAGTGTTTGGCCTGTGCACTTAGTGACATGGTCTAAACTTTTGGGCGGACCTGTGTGGTGCCAGGAGTTGGACTCGATGATCCTTATGGGTCCCTTCCAACTCGGGATATTCTATGCTTCTATGATTCTATGATTCTAATATATGCATGATTTGGTTTAATGCCTAACTCTAAGCATACATTTTTAGGAAGCCTGCCCACAAACCTTTATCACAACTTGTTATAGCACTGGCCTTGACAGAATTTCAACATCGTTCAAGCAGGAGTTTGCTCTCACGTTGTTATTGGCAATTCCAGTCATTATTTACCAGAGGAGTTCAAGAGCAGCAGCAAACAGAAAGAACAGCAATTTAAATTCCAACAATGCACATCAAGTGTCATCCCGAGTGCATCCAATGCATCAGCTACAAAAAATATCTCAACGAGAGCCTCTGATATAACACATTTCAAAACCAACTTCCAAACCACCCCAAGTAATCCCCTACACATTATACAGCATACCGAGGCACACAGATTCTCACTGGAAGTAACACATGCCACTGCAATACAGTGTAAAAAAGACAACCAAGACTTACCTCCCGCTCCCTCTTGCCTGGCCCCCCAAAAAAGCCCCAGACTCGGAGCTTTTTTCTACAGGTAGAGCACAAAGGGGAAGACCTGCCTCTTGCTAGTGCATGGCTTAGCATCCAACACAGATAGATCTCACTACCTACACACAGCTACGGCCTGAAAAGAACAAATAGAATAAATAAAAAGGCACACTTTGCCAGTGGAATTGTGGCAGCAGTAGCACAGATTGGCAGAGGACTGTCCCTTTGCTCACAGTGGCAAAGCTGCCCTCGTATCAGGACAGGATCCCTCCGTCCCTGCTCGGTGCCCCGCCGCCCAAGCAGAACGAGCTGTATCAGCATGGGCAGGGTTTGCTGCTACAGCTGTCCGCACATCGGGGGAAACTGGCAGCAAGACTTGGTTGGTCAGGAATCGCAGCCCAAGCTGAATAGCTGTGCTAAACAAATTCAGTAGTAGAGCTCTGCACTTCTGGATTCTCCCCTAATATCAATAAAAGATAATAACGCTTACTGCTGCTGACACAAGAATCTAAAGAAGTAAGAGCTGTTAGCGTATTTTCTATTTCTTTGAAAGAAAATCATAAAAGCAAATGAAATCTTCCTCAGAAACTCTCAGACAAAAACCGACAGCCACTGCCTGCCCCTGTCATGAATAAATGAGGTCAAAGAAGAACTTATTACTAGTTATTTTCTTGAAAAGGTCAATTTCTCTCTTCAGTTTAACACTGTTCTTAGTACTTACATGACTACACTTATATTTAAAACTGAATAGATTTTTATCAGTAAACTGTCAAGAGAAAAACAGCATACTTAATGCAAATACAACATCACAAGTATTTACATGAGAAACAAAGACCTACCACATGAACTATCTAGCCCACACTCTTTGCAACAGAGATTAAGGCTTGTCAAGTTTAATCATGTACATAGGATCAATTTTATTTTTTTTTATAATACAAACACATCTAATGCACGTGTGATGGAAAAGCAAGAGACCCACAAAAGGCAACCAAGTAACCTGTCTGTATTTCCAGCCTGCCTGTAGACAGAAGTCGCATGTGCATCTTCCTGGCAGCATGCATTTGGCAGATGAATCCAAACAAGAAAATTGGACTTGCAAACCTGTGTCTCCTCAGCTTTCTCCACACAAAGAACACGGCCGTGTTCCTGCTCCATGATAACTATCACATGGGCAGGGAAACACACCCCAGTTCTTACCTCAAGGCCACTGATCAACATACATTATGTTTTGATGAAAAAACAACGTTATTGTTAAGACAGAACGCTAAAGGATGATGCGAGCTGGACAAAGCACATACCCCAAGCTCCATTAATAAAGACATCTGGTTTTCCTTGCTCTCACTTATTTCAATCCAGTCTGGTTTCTTCTCCCTTTAAAGACTGTTTTACTGAATCAGTAAGCTGGGACCAGCAAAACTTGTCGTGCAGCTCGAAACCTGCCCCAGGTACGGACACCTAAGGGCTAGCAACGCACCGTCTCCCTCATTACCAATTTCATCCCTTACTACCATCAGCTTTTCCAATCTACAGCCAGCAAAACTGTGAAAAGATACTACTAAAAAATTAACCCCCCCCAAAAAATTAAGAGGGTGAAAGGGTTTTATTGGGACTGGTAAGCCCTATTCTCTTTTAATTTGTTAAGTGTTATAAAGTTGGAAACCAGATCTGAACTAGCACTCTGCACTTACGGTGTCAGATCCCACAATAAACACCAACACATCTCAGAGTCACCACCATATCTGAAAGGTATTTCTGCTGCTTTTTACTCTATTTACCACAAAACAGTTACGTGTGGACTACAACAGTAACCATGGCAGAGAAGGCAGCATCCACATCCCTTGGACAGAGCAGGCTGTATCTTGTATAGTGTACAGCCTAATACAAGTTGCAGAGCACAAAGCTCTTAGAACTAATTCTGTACCACCCACTCCAAGAAACAATCAAGAAGTCATGCCTCCTCCAACTACCACTGACTTAAGATAAAAAGATTTTAACAAAGAACTTCTCTGCTTTATTTTTGCCCATCTTTACCACTTGTATTTTTTTTCCTCCATACTACATATCAGGAAGGGCAGTATGATGAGCAATCAGAAAGATGCAGACCTGAGAATTTCCACCAGATTAAATATGTATTTCTTTGCTATCGCAGGAGCGATCAGTCTGGCAACATTGCATCACATCCAGCTCATGAGGAGTCATTCTCTTTTGACGTTTAAATAGTATATGACTAAACAGCAGTTGCTAGTAAAAAGAAATGGCTGAATTAATAGATGTTAGTCGCTAATTTATATTTCCTTTCCTTTTTACCTGAATCACCCCACCACAGTATAAAAGGGAGGTGCAAACTAGTGTTTTTCTGGTGAACACGTACTGCCTTCAGTGAAGTGAGAAACGTTTAAAACTCACTAATTCTCTCCACCTAGTAGTTGTGCTTCGGTGAAACGAAGCTTAACACGCAATGTAAAAGGTATAAATTATGTTTCCAAGACAGCTTCAGGCACTGCCGTGTTTGGAATTGCTTACCGAGCAACTACGGCTCTCCAAACAAACTCCTGTGCAGAAGGGTAAAGGGCAGTGAAGGTAATTATTGGAAGGAAATCTCTCCCTAGGCCAGAAAAGAATAATTAAGCTCATGCATGTTAAATCACACAGGGGAATTTAATACTGAAGTAATCAAGTGTAAGCGATAGCAAGACCTATCTACAATTTTCTTGAAAGGAAATTAAGGCAGTGGTAATCTAAAGTGTGATTGTTTAGGCAACACAAACACAGTATCCCCCAAGTTAATTCGTGTTCTTTGTATAAATGTATACACTTCCCCTACACACACACATATATACGTCCCTCCACCCCCCGGAGAAAACATGCAGTAACCCAGTAATTAAACGAGTGTGCTGAAACCTAAAGCAGTTAAACTGCATTCTGCAAGCCCGGATCCAACATAGTTTACTTATTGCTCATTAATCTCTCCCCAGATAGCATCTTTTCAACAGTTAAAAATACTTAAAATGTGACCGAGATTTTCAACGTTTAAGATGCTTGTTGTGCTTCAACCACCATCGTGTTTTGGAAACTGCCTTCTTCAAATGACTGCAACATATGGGAACAAGTGTGACGAGCTTCTAGTCTAGCAGTTCCTCAAAAGCCTTGGGCTACTGTGAAAAAACCTAATGAAAGTCATTTGAACAACCCAAAAAGATTGTGAAGAAAAGCTGCAACAAAATCTCCTCCTTCTATGCGAGTTGCGTTATCTAGGGCAAAGAGCCTTTCTAAGGCATTAGCAATGCCTTATTGCTGGCAAGACAGCATCAGAGTAGGCTTTGCTTGCATTTTTAATTACACAAACACTTGGTTATTATTCACTGAAGCTTCTCGGATGATCTGCATATATTCTCTGAAAATAAACTATGCCCTAACTGCTTTTAAAAATACAAAGCACATACAGAGTATGCACTTTTATGCAGTTCAGGGAAATCTAAAAGAGACTATTTAGTAATGAAAGGTTAAGAAGAAAATCCCATATAAACCCATGCTTGCGAGTCTGAGCTCCAAAAGAGAAGCAAAATGTTTACAGTAGACAAACCTTAAGGCTTTCCCAATATTTTTGGAGATATGCATTGTTAAGAGATCTGCTATCGGCCTCAAAAGAAGCGTCTGCTAACACTGTTGTGCTGCAAGAACTGTTCTGCTTCCTTTACAAAACTTTTAACAACTTCATAATTGCTTGCCTCTTAACCCCTTCAGCAAATCCCTTAGATCAACTTTCCAAACTGTATCTCTACGTACCAATACGTTTCTGTGGAGGTACAGAGCTAACCCAAACAGCGTCTGCACAGCGATCCCCACCACCACACATACACCTTGCTCTGTACTACAAACATACAGGAAGGACTCCAACCCTGAAGCAACGTGTTGCTACTCTAGGGTTTCTTTCTTAAATCAGAAGTGCAGGGACTTTTGTAATATTGAAGATGGTCACATACAAAATACTCTGCATCTTTGCTGGTGATTTGTGCTGTGATTCACCTGTTGTCTTAAAATCAGAAGCCACTTTTCAACCTGGCACGGTAGTTCAAGAAGGGCACCCACAATTAAAAATGTACTTAATTAAAATGAGATGAGCAATTGTAGGCACTACAGATTTGTTGTCCTTTTTCTCCATAAGAGCAAAATGAATTCTGATTTACCATCTTTGGATTTTTGGGGGTTTTTGTTTCTGTTTTTGTTTGTTTTTTATGTGTGTGTGATCTTGGAGGTCTCTTCCAACCTAGATGATTCTGGGATAAATACCATGGAGTTGGTTTCGCCAGTACCTCAAAAGCGTGAGAAGCCAGCGGGGACTGACTGCACAGGAGCTACAGGTGGAAGTCACGTTCAACTAGCACCTGTTGAAAAGAAGTAGGCTAGAGAACAGGGATAACCCAGCAATGTCATCAATCCTCAATGCTGCAACACACAAACAGGACAGTGAAAAAAGTCATTTTAAAAAGTCATCTAGAGTTTAGTAAAGTACACATTGAGTACTTGGACATTCAACAGGTCCAGCTCCATGCAGGCAAATGCATAATCGTTTTTGTCATGACTAATATTTACTGCTCTAAAGTTGTAGAAAAAAGCTCAGACTTCTTTGAGCTGTACTGTCAACAAGTGAGGGGACTCCACTCCAGCGAGAGCAAGGTGGCTTTAGAGGACATAGCAAAATTAATACATCCACAGATGTTTGCCAATTAACGTGATGTTCTATAAAACAGCCCCAAACCAGAAAAGCAATGTGAACGTATGGCAGTACGTGTGCTTTGGGTATCAGGCTGCCAGACAGGATGGGTATGATGCTCAAGTCCCAGGCGTTCAAGTACACATCTTGTGGTCATCAGGGAGCAAAGCAAGGGAGCTAAACATTTTCTTTCAGTAGCATGAGGCACGTATGACCACCTATTCTTCACTAGCACAAGTGAAGCTCATGGAGGAAGATGATTTCATATTGCCCTGCTAAGGCAGAATTTCTTAACTTCGTGATTACTAAGCTACATGCACATTACATGCCTCGTGGTGGAAGCATTTGTTTCTGTTACATTTATTATACCAACTGAGCTTACACAGACAAAGAGCAATCTGGCACACTTGCTAAGACAACAGATCACAGGGGCTCAAACTGTACAGAGCTCCCTGCCAGCCCCACATCGCGCAGCCCAAAGGCCTCGGTGCTGCCAGACAGACCCGAGCAAGAAGCAAGCCCTGAGTGTTGTCCCCTGCCAGGGGCTTGGGTGGCAGGGAGCTGAAACAGCAGCTGTCGAATCCAAGAGACGATGGCGAAGGACAAGCTGGGTGTAGAGCAACCTGCACAGCAGCATGGCCTATGGAATCCAACTGGTCCTTTTCTAGCAAGACGGGAAACCCATTACTGAACTCAACTCGATGAAAAAATGGCATTGGGAAGGATATTTTTGATGTTCAATATTGTTATTTCCCTATTTTCTGTTCATGACGGCACTGAATGAACTGAGACCCAGTGATGCACTTTGCCTGAAGGAACTGTGGAATGTGCTTGGTTAGACAAGTCCAACAAATATCCAGGGTATTTGGATATACATGTCAACCCCATGTGCGATGGAATCTCTCCCGATGATAGTATCAGGACACAAAAATTTGTCTTATGTGAATGAAGAGACAACAGTGCAAGCAGTCCTACTCTGGGGCAGGATTTTTGATATGTTGTTGCTTAAATGATAGTCTTCTTTTTTTTTTTTTACTGGTACAATTACTCAGGAGTGTTTTTACAAAGGAAGAATTGGCCCTGCTGCACAATTGCAGAGGTTTCTGCTGAAGCAGTAAGCAACTGCTATTTATTATCCTCACAAGAGATCAAAAACCTGCATAAAAAAATAAATATCAGGATACTGCACGTTTTCTGACCTGGAAACCAGAGAGCTGTTTTTGTGGGAAACATGGTGAAAAACAGTAACAAAAAACACGTAAACAAATTAGTTGGAGTTTTTGAAAATGAGATTTCAAGGAAGAGCACGTCAATTCTAAAATAATTGACCTAGATATTCAAGAGATGTAATGCCTCCACTAAACACTCAGTGCTAGCACATTTGCCCTTGGAAGAGACATGGATTTTCTACACCTAACAAGACTCACACTAGTTCTGTAAAATATTAACAGTTTGGTCAATATTAGCACATGCATTTTCTCTCTTTTTTTTTTTTTTTCCTTCCCAAATCCAAGTGTTAAACCCACCAGCAGTAACAACTATCAGAAGGCAGAAGCCCATCCAGGTCCAAACCAGCAGCAGCTACGTTTTCAAAGCACAGCCCCATAGCATGTGAAGCTGTTCAGGATCTTATCCTTTCCTTCCCCACCGCAACCTCCATGAAGACCACTGGGGACTCCAAGGAGATGCCCAGCGAGGCCACAGCTGGGTGCGCAGTCAGTGCTCCAGATGGGCAGCCACGTGAGCAAAACCGCAACCAGGAGAGATGAACAAGGAGTCCGTAGATCATTGCCGACTGCAGCTTTGTGAAGTTCTCTTAGAGCCGCAGGCACAACTCCTGGTCCAAAGGAGGTCTCCTCTGGTTCAAAACCAATACGTTCCTCTCGCCTTCAACCATGCCTCCTGAGAAAGAAGATGGCTCTCTCAAAGCTTGTGCATGCTGGAGCTGAGCCAAGCTGGATCCACCAGCCCTGCCAAGCCGAGAAGCACGGGCAGGTCTCTGTGCAGAGGGATCAGCTGCTCTTGAGACCTGGCCCCGCACACCCAGATCTCTGCTTTCAGAGACATGGTCACGTTACTGACGTTGGCTGCCGAGATGGTTTGTTGTCCACCTGGGATTCCCTCCCCTCAGCCACACGTGGCCACGCGAGGCACGACGGCCTTGGCAGGAGCGTTTCGCGAGCTCCCCGCAAAGCTCGCGGCCAGCTTACGAGGCCGAAGCCTCCAGGCCTGTGCCCTCACAGCCCCACGTGCTGCTTGCAAAGACGGGAATGAAACATCCCATATGTTTTCTTTGTCAGTAACACGCCTATTGAAAGCACAGCCACGCGGGTCTCCCCGCTGAGACGCCGGGTCAGGCTATTCATGTGCAGCTATGCGGATGTCAGAAGGTAATGGGAGAACTCCCAAACAACAACACATTTTCACAGGACAAGGTTATAAAATACACAACTGTGCTTGCAGCATCATTAAGCTAAATTAAACAGGTTTAGGCCTCCCCTGCATACCTCAGAAATTGCACATCCATTTATGATTCATTGCTAATTGTGCACCATTCGAAAGCCCCAACACACTTTCTCAAAGATTTCAGGGTGAAGAAAAGCCCTCGTGAGACCTAGCATTCCCCCAGCACTGGCTGGGGGAGAGGAAAGAAGGAAGTACAGCACTTAAATAATCATACTTAAATAATAAAGCGCTCAACTGAGAGCTGCAAAGACAGCTGTTTGCTCTCCGAAGGCCCGATTTCTCAGGGCACTCCTCACAACGCTCTCAACAACTTAACCTCCCTTTGGGATTTCTCCTGATTTCTTCCTCAAGATTAAGAAATAGCACTTGCTCTCATGGCGAGTGTCTTTCTTCCTACCCCAATCACACCACCGCCTGTATCACTCCTGTTCCCTCCCTCCCTCCAGACCACAGAGGTGGTCTGAGGTTCCTCCTGCACCGTTAATGTAAGACTCACAGGAATTGATTTCTGTATTTTAAAGAGTTCCTCCATTTTCATTACAGTTTTCTTACTCCTGAACACAATTATCTTCAATATTTCCTCAACTTCAGGTGATAAAAAAGTCAGACTGAAAAATTGCTTAATACTCATCTTCCCTGTATCAAAACCTTCAGGCGGAGTTGTCAAAAAAATCACAGATCATTGTCTGAAGGACTTACAGGCAAAGTTATAGAGCAGAACTTTTAATTAAATGTGCAGTTATCGATAACAGAGTTGGCCAACAACAAAATCTACTGTCATACTGTGCATCACATTTCAGCAACAGACCTTCTAAGTTTCAGGAGTTACCCTGTGTTATAGCACCAAACATCTGGCTACGCTTAAGAGTGGCATCGCTTGAGAAACAAGAGAAACATTTTTCAACAGTGCGAAACGCACTGCCCTTATGTTCCACATGCTCATTGCTTTTCAGGTGTCCTTAGCCAATTGTACTCATTACATGGGAATGCAAAATACAAACAAGGAAAGCCTGTAAGGAAGTCATTTTATTTCTGCCATGCAGCGAAGATCATTTTTCATCTGACAAGATACCAAATGAAATCATCCAGACATGCTTTTTAACATGTTTACAAAAAAAGTTACAGTTGAAATTCTCTTCCCTAAGAGAATTTTACTAATTTCTAGGCACACCGTACGAGTGAACGGCCCACCTAAGAAAAATATGACTCCCCTGTAATTCAGTGAGTATGCAGAGTAAATATAAAAAGCACCTGGAAAACGAGGCTGGCAACAGTTCATCAGGTGATGTCCTTCATTTCCAAAGCCAAACATCTTTCACAGCTGTCAGACCCCGCTCCACCAGGGCACACACACAGATATCACCTGCTCAAGAGTAGCTATCTGCTTTTTTTTTTCCCCCAAACATGTTATCACATCGATTGACACTATGCATAAAGCCATCAGTTATCTGTTATGTTATGTATCTGTTATGTATTCTAATTCATCTTTTTTTTTTTTTTTTTAAAGACACCCAAACTCAAGCGCTCATTTTGAGACCGATACAGTGCTCTGTTGTTCTCTCTGAGATGTATATCAGTAACAATGTCATTTTATTGACTACGCAGAATGTGCTGTCAAATTCAGGATAAAGCTGAAACCCGGTTTGGTTCCCCCCCTCATCTCTCAGCCACTATAGTGCATTTCTGTGAGTTCTGGCCTTGCTACAGTCCTGGAACAGTTAAATTATTCAACAGTAAAACGAAACACAGACAACTATTTCAGTTATGTATTTTAAAATACATGACATAAGATTTGAAAATATTGGAAACTTCCTACTTCGGTGAAAGTCGCTGACAGCTGCGGTAACTCAGCACTTTTAAAAATAAAGTCCACTCTGCTGCCAGGTAGATCACATGCCGTTTCTGCATCATTTAATTACACTTTCCAAGCACCAACACATAAAACACTAGATGCTCTCCATTGGGACTTCACAGCTTTATTTGGGTCCCAAACTCAAATGAATCTGGACCCGATTCTGACAGAAAGGCTTTCGCACAATTTCCTAGTGAGGATGGTGCTTACACAATGATGTCGAGGTCCTCCTCTCCTCTGCCTAAGCCACTGTCCCACACCCCCTGAGCTGTTTGCTTCTGTGTTAGCAGAGGAAGTGTTCACAGCTGCACCCACGTTCCCAGAAGGGCTCTGTAGGGCAACTGCGCAGTGGGAAATAATTAAGAACCAATATCACATGTACAGAAATCTCTTTTCTGACCACAGTTTGAGAATATCTTATCAGAAAACTGCAGCAGTACTTGAAAGGCGGGTATGAAAAACTACGGAAGAGAATTTCCCTGTAGCAAAACCCTGGGTCACCACTGCCGCAGTCTTCCAGGTAGGGAGGGTGGCCGGGGAGCTCTAACATGTGGAAATGCTCTCGAAACCTCTGCTAACACAGGCTTCCTAACATTTAAATCCTCAGCCTCTGTTTACAGGTTTCTTTTGATCATTTTGATCATGTCGGGATGGCTTCTTCTCCTGTCTTATCCTCTCGTGTGTCTTCTCCGACCTTTGTCTCCTGTTTCTAGGATCGTGCAGATTTCTCCCCCAGGCTGCGTTCGACTTTGGACTTCCTCCTTGAAGAGCCCCAAAGCCAGGCCCCGACAGCACAGAGCGCAGCCTGAACCCCACTGGGATCCCGGTGGGATAGCTGCCGGCCGTGAAGTCCCACACACAGCACCGAAGCTAAAGAGCCTCATCCATTTCACTCCCTTGCTTGTTTGGGAAACACTAAGCAGGCAAATCCCAGTTGTTTGCAAATTCCCCAGCACATAAACACAGCAGCTCGTATCCGTTCCCGACACAAGGGAGATCTTTAGGAACAAGCACAAGGGTGGCAGAGAAGAGGGAAGGGAAGAGCACGACTGACGCTCAGAGACCCTCCCCGAGCCCAGCAGCTCCCACCCTCTCTAAAACGAGGTATGGGTGCTCAGCCCTTCCGAAATCTAGGCCAGTAATTTTCTCTGGGTAAATAAGAGCTTGTGTTCTGCAAAAATTGCTGGCTTAGATGTAGAATACAAAACAAATAAAGATCCTTGCGGAGGAGGTTTCTTTGGGTTTTGTTTTGTTTTTGAGTCCTTATATTACAGCTTCCATATTTTCCATCTCAAGCAGATAGTTACTAGTAAATTCCTCTCGAGAACTAGCTAATTATTTACTGGCATAAACCTGCTTACACTAAAGTCCAACCTTTTTTTTTTTCCTCCACACTGCAGACTTATCTTAGTATTTGCTCCCCCAAGTCACATTTATGAGCCTCTGCCAGTAAGCACCAAACAAGAAATGACATATTGCTGATATAAATGAGCTCAACATATCAAACACACGCCAAATACCTGACAAATTATGTGTTATGGTGGGGCATTGGGTTTTTTCAGGGAGGAAGAAAAGAGAAAGAGGGGTAGTGGCCAAACACAAAGTCTGCTGCCAACAGAGAACATAAAAAGGGCAAAAATATGCAACGGGCTTTGGAACAGCAACCTCACTTCTCTGTGCACCACTTCTCGTGCCCCGGAGCAGCCCAACGTCACGCAGATAGAGCCGGTCCCCTCGTGCCAGCTGCATGTCACCATGCCACGGCGGCAGCACCGGGACCAGAGAGGTGCCATGGCTGAAAGGTGCACACAGCCACCTCCAGCATCTCCGAGATGAGGGACAGGTAAAGCCCCTGCCAGCTTTAGGGCCGGGTTCTGTCCGCTTGCAGCAGCCAGAGAAGTGGGGCTGCATCAGCACCAGGGGTTAGTAAAGCAGGGTAACAACGTTTCTGCTGATTAACACAAATACGTGTATTAAAATGGCATGATTGTACCTTTCCTGAAGAATTATGGAAAGCATGTTTCTCAAAAGACAGAATGAGTGTTTTATTACTTGCCATCCTAGCACCAGCACACAGCGAATGCAAGCAAAGACCTAGACAGTGCAACTGTGAAACCTTCTAATTAGATAAGGCTTCTCTATCTCAGCAGGGCAGCAATTATGCTATGTTTTCCAGACTCAAGGCCGGGTCTGGACATCCTTACTTTTCACCATAACCACTCTGCGAGACACCATTCGCAGAACCTCAGCCAGGTCTTGACCATGCTTATCTGACAACAGCGGGATGCTCAATGTCCACGTGTTGGTGCCCGGTATATGAGGAGGCCACATCTCACATCCACCCACCACGTTGCATCACCATTCTACAAAAAATATAAGTACCAGAAAGAAAGACACAAAAACACTCAAGCTTTGCTGATTCCAAACAGAACTATATAATTTTGCCATTTATACATAAACACAGCAGGAAATTAACTCAAACGTGAGACAGCAGGGTATTTCTACTTAGTCTGTATACTGAAAAGGCAATCAGCTCTCTACGGTTGCTGAACCAGCCTGTGTTACAAAATGACTAAAACAGAATCCTTCTGAACTTGGACACCTTGATCGTACGGAGGTCTTGCGTAACACAGCACACAGAAAGGCTGCCAGAAGTAGGATAGATGGGTTAGGAAAAACAAAAGCCAAGAGGACTGTTCCATCCTGCAGAGGACTATCCTTTGTGGGAGAAGTGGATAAAGGAGATTTGAGGTTTTTGAGAGGCAATGGATTTGGAAGGAGGGAACACTAGAACACGGCCAGCAAAACTGGAGTGCTTTTAAAACAAAAGCAAGCAGCGATTGTGGGCTTGCTTCACAAAGGGAGGGTAGCAGAGAGCATAAACAAGTGTGCTGTTTCTAGCATTTGTGCCCAGCGTTGTGCAGAAGCGTTAAGACTGCAGGGCCACCAGGGGCTTGAAAGCACTCCCTTTGCAACTCCAGGGAAGAAAAATTAAAGCCATGGACCCTGCCACTAGGAAAATATGAGAGTAGCGGTGGGGGGAGGGAAATCCTGGTCAAGTTCATCAGAGGCACTAGAAAGAAAGTTATCTGCAATGTTTTCATATTTAAAGTGCCCAAAATATAATTGCAGGCCCTGTGAAGGGACTGCATCACCGACGGCTGTCAGGCAAGCCCCTGAAACAGCCAGGCCCGTTTAAGACATCCCTGAAGCCATTATCTAGGATTATCTGTTTTTTGTCTCCTGCAGAGCACTCACGCAAGCATCAGCCTCCCAAACCAGGGATTTCATTTCCCAGACGGGCACCCACGGGAAGCAGAAGCACCATCAGCACGCCCTGCCGTAACTTCCTTCCATTAACGTGGAAGTTTTCTAGCACGCAGGATGTGAAATGTCACAGCAAAGATGGGGAACGTAGGCACTGATTAGCGAAGCCAAACAAACACTTGGACGTTACTGCATAGGCATATCAACTTGTCAGACGACAGTTATTTTGCAACAAAGTAAAATCACAACCTTCACAAACAGCGAGCCAGGCAGCTGGTAATTAAGCGTTACATAAACACCCACCTAAATTACGCAGAGCCAAGGGCCACCTCCAGCACAAGCACCAGGCAATTACCCCGGCGGTGTCCTCCCGGCTCCCTCCCCACTCCTCCCCTCCCACCACCACCAGCCCCCTGCCACCCCCCAGGGCTCTCCTACCTCCCAGCACCACCACCGAGACGAGACGAGGTGCTGGCAGCTGGGGGCACGCTTTTGCCTTTCCTTTCCTCAGGCCCTGCCAGCGGGTCGGCCCGTCCCTCAGCGCCGCGGGGCCTGACATGGCTATCCCCATGGCCATCCCCACAGGCCTCCCTGCCCAGCACACATCCCCCCAGAGGTCTGCTGGACCTTCCACCAGCCACCGAAGGGCAGGAACATGCAATGCCGTGGTCAGCGGCTGAAGGAAACGCAGGGCGAGACCGGGAGTCCCGAGGGACACGCTGCCGAGGCCCCGAAGGAGTCGCCGCCTGGCCCTTCACTGCGGCCCCAGGAACACGGCGCTGCCTTAACAACGCGGGTGGAGGTTACGTTAAGTTATTGAAATGAACACAGGGAAATTAAAACACGAGTAGTAAAACAGAAATGCCAGCTCCCTTCCACGCTTCCCCGCTGCCTGTGAAGTCCTTGGCTGCCAGCTCGGGTTAATTGTCAGCAACAGCTCCCAGCCTCTCTCCCGGCCAAAGCCAAAAACGTAGGCATGACTTGGCCCTTGGTATCGCAGCCCATTCCCTGCAGCCCTCCTTCAGCCATCTCTGCTGCCATGGCTATAATCAAAAAAAGCCCCGTCGCAATGCAAAGGGGATTTCCTGGCGTAGCTGTGCTGCCAGGCACGGAGCACGGGGAAGCTTTCTTCTCTTCGTGTCGCTAAGACGCTTGACCGTGACACCAACGTGTCAGCTAGGGGGTGCGATTTATTTATTACTTTTTTTTTTTTTTTTTTTGCTCCACACAAGCTAATTCAGCTTCTCTGGCAAAGCTGCACGCTGCACAGCCCGAGCAGGTTCAGAAGTGAGTTTTCTATGGCCTACAAAACTGCTTTGTGCATACCCTACACCTCCAGCAGCCGTGCTGCAACAGAGGCTTATTCAAGCGCAGAAGTGCCACGAAGGCACCCATTTTTTCATGTTGTAAATGAGGAAACAAGAGCCAAGACACAAGTGGGGATCCTCCACGGTCGCAGCAGGAGATGGACACGAAGCTGCTGCTCGCTTTCAAACTGGGCCAAGCGAGGCAGACACAAACACCCCTCCCTCCATGTGTGTGTGTGTCCCCTCTCGCTTTGGCCATAAGCCGGAGCACAAGCCTTCTGGGAACCTACCTGCCCGGAAAGTAGGAAGCTACACCTGAAACTCTTTGGCAACCTTATCTGCAATGGGTGTTGGCTGTGACAACCCGCACCCATTAGCCGGCAAATGCCGTGTTGCAGGCACGCAGGGATGTACCGATCCCATTTCACGAGGCAGCCAGACGGCGCAGGAGCCGTAAAACCCAGCGCTCAAACGTGGCTTCCGCCAAATACACTCCAAGCAGCTTCTGACATGGGGGCAGCAGCCCCGCTTCGCCTGGGGGGCCACGGAAGGCAGGTTACCAGCCAGCCTGAGGCCTCCCAGCCCCGGGCTCCCTCCGTCCCCCGGCCGGGCACCCCACGGCGGCGGCTCGCAGGCGGGCTCCCGGTGCCCGCGGGCAGGAGCAGGGCCTGGTGCTCGGCCAAGCAGGGCGGGGAAACCGGGACCCCGCTCAGCGGCCGGAGCCTCCGGTGACCCGCGGGCAGATTCGGGCGCTGCCGAACAAAGGGAGCGAGGCACGGCGCGGGGAGCGGGGCCGGACCCACGGCTCCTCGCGAGCAGCCCCGCGGGTCCGGGGGCCGCCGCCCGGCCCTGCCGCGAGGCCGTGCCGCGGGACCGGCAGGGAGCCCCCCGCCCTGCCCTGCCCTCCCTCCCGGGGCCGGCCCGCGGGGGAAGCCGCGGCCTCCGCCGGCCGGCCCGCAGCACACCGCCGCCACCGGGGGTCCCCGGCCGCCTCCACCTGCCGCCGCCCCCTGCCCGGGGTTTAAAGGCGGAGGGGCCGCAGCCGCCCCCCCCCGCCCCAAGCCCCCCGCCCCCCGGCCCCACTCACAGGGCGTGCGTGAAGGCGCTGAGTCCCGGGGGCACGGCGGCCAGCCCCCTGCCGGAGCAGTCCACTCCTCGGTCCCCGTCGCAGCTGCAGGCGGCCGGGCAGGGCGGGGGGGAGGCCCCGCCGCCGGGCCCTCCGGCCGAGCTCCCCGGGCCCCATGCGACGAGGCCGAGCAGAGCGAGGAGGCACCGCATCGCCGCCCCCCCCCCCCCCCCCGCCCGCCCGCCCGCCGGGGCACGGCACGGCACGGCTCGGCCCCCCGCAAAAACGCGAGAATAATGAAAACAATAGCTAAAAAAAAAAAATTAAAAGCACGGAAACGAGCAGCGATAAATAATTTAAAAAAAAGCCCTCTCCGGCCGCCAGCCCGGTGCTGGCCGGCGCGGCGCGGCGCCCCTGGGGCTGTCTCAGCGGCGCGCCCGCCCCATGCAGCGCCGTGCCCTGCCCTGCCCTGCCCGGCCCGGCCCGGCTCAGCCCCGCAGGTAGGGCGCGGGGGCGGCCATCGCCGGCTGCCGCGGGGCGGTCCCCAGGGAGCGCGGCCGCCGAGCGGCGCGGGGCTGCGGCGGGGCTGCGGGGCTGCGGGGCGCCGCCCGCCCCTCCCGGCCCTGGGTCGCTGCGAGCCGCGGCGGCGGCGGCTGCTGCTGTGCGCCCTGCGCCGAGGTGCGTATGCTAATGAGGCGGCCGCCCCGGCGCCCCCATTGGCCCGCAGCTCGTGAATATGCAAAGCGCAGCCCCGGCGCGGCCAATGGGCGGCGGGGGGCGGGGCGCAGCGGGGGCGGGCACTGGCTCCGCGCCGTGCCCCCGCGGCCTGGACGCGACCGCGCAGCGCCGCGGAGCGACCCCGGCCCGGCCCGGCCCGGCCCGGCCCCACGGCAGCGCCCTGGAGGTCCGGTGGGGAGGTGGTGCAGGGAAACCCCTACAGCTCGCCGCAATAACGCCTCAGGGCTGAGAGAGGCTAAACCGAGTTTAGTGAGATAACGAGGGCGACGACCCAAGCCTTGGCACGGCTCAGAAACACAAGGACAATTTGAGACTTCAGAAGAACGGTTACACTGAAGAAATAAATAAATAAATAAATAAATAAATAAATAAATAAATAAATAAATAAATAAATAAATAAATAAAAAGAGATTTGCTTTGGTAAGGCCAAAGGCTTGCCCAGAAAGCGACCGTAACGACACCTTCGTCTACCTCACGAGAGAAGCTGATGCAGACAAGCAAGGCCCCCGAGGTTCACAGTTTAAAAACAGCACGTGGAGAGCGAAGGAAAGAGATACACAACTCGTATACTGAATGAAAGGAGAGGAATTTTATTTAAAAAAAAAAAAATGCTCATAATGAAACGTTACCTGTACGCGTAAATGGTATTTCAGCTTCCAAAGGCACGGGGCCTGTGGCACCCCCTGCAGCAAGGGCTGCCTGCAGGGAGTGCGAGCACTTGGCGGCCTGGCTCTGTGACCTGCCTCTTGCTGGGGTATCCCCAGAGCTACCCTCGGCCCCGTGAGCTGGGCTGTGCGTAGGAAGGAGATGGTGTACCATAAGCGCAAGATCAGCAGGCAGCGGGCAGCTCTCCTGCCAGCGGCCCCCCCTCCCTGCCCGATACCACGGTTTGGATCCGAGCGTCACCTGGCTTTTTATGTACTTGGCAGTAATTCAATAGGTTTCTGAGCTGCAGCAGGTTAACTGGCCCTTACCCGGCCTTGTGATTCCCCACAAAAATACCCTGTGCATAAGGTTGGCGCTACCTGGGCCTTTTACAGCCAGAGCCCCCTCTAGCAAAGCGGTCCATCGGTGAAAGACCACAGGTGGAAAACTTCTGCTCACCAAGCATACACTTATGTTTTTTCACTGCTGATGGAGAAGTTCAGTCACCTCTCATCACCACTGGTTTGGGTTTTTTTTTGACTCATTTTATGCCTTCATCAGGTGTCCCCCTGCTCAGACACACGCCAGAGACAGCGCTGTACCTGCTGGCAGCTGGTACCTGACCATCCTTCGCCTGGCCCTCCCCTGGACCTCCGTCCCTTCAGCAGCAACTCCTCATTCGCCCTCCTCTGGGCACAGCTTTGAAGTCCTTAGGCCCTATGGGCTTTCCCAAGGGGCTGCAAAACAAGTACATGTAGTACAAGTAATCCTTTTGATTAAGGTCTTTATTAAACAAACCTCCCTTGATAAACTTCCCATCATCATCACAGAATAACCCTAATGCTCTGGGAAGAAAAAAATAAAAAAAGCACACATTGAATCTTGTAAAGGAGCAATTACGTGCTCTGCTCTTTTTATTACCAAAACATTCGGCTGCACTAGCAAGGCAAATTATTTATTTTTAAGCCATAGGTAACAGAACATCCCCAGTGAAGTCGCAGGGGATATGCACCCCATAGATTTTGAGTTGGATTTTCTATTAGTATAAATTAACCCGATAACATTCCCAGATGCCCTCTATTGATCCAAGTCAGGCTGTGTACATGCCAAATATCTTATTTTGGCGTGTTCTCAGAAATGACTAGGTAACTGCCATAACCCTGTACCTGGAGCCTTGAAAATCCACACAAGTGTTATTTTTGTTTTGTTACAGCGAGTAATTCCTCATCGTTATCTAACAAGGCAGGATCCCTGATGCTCTTGACTCCCTCAAACGCTGCAGTGAAACAGCAGATCTGAGTTGATTCATATTTTGAAGCAGTATAAAGGATTTATTCATCTGAAGGTGTTTTAGTTTCTCTAGGACTAACTTTAAGTTGGTACCCTGAAAAGCTCTTGAGAAGGTGCCCAACCCGACAGGCTTCAGATTTCCTATAACCAGGTGTAAGGGCTAAATTTGAGCCTTATTTCAAGTAGTTTGTATTTTTGTATGGAGGAAGGGAAAGTAACTGTTCAGTAATTTTTATAATCAAATTTACTTATCAGCTATTAAAATATCTTCAAAAATTTGGGCATAAGCATACACTAGTTATTTTGGGACTATTTTCTTCTCTCTGCTAATTTTTTACTACCCTTCCCTTCCCCCCCCCCCAACAATTTACTTCCTATAATTTCCTTCTGGCTTGCAATACAGGGAAATTAAAGCTGTGTTCTGTAGCATGAGCTTAATGCAGCCACCTGCAAAACAAACCAGAAAGCTGAAAACGTCACAGAGCTATTGTTCCTCAAGAGAACATGCTGGCTTTTTGGTCACAGCAGACAGGTTGCGACGTTTCTCCTGCCAACCAGTAGCCCTAGCTCAGCAGAGCTTTATCCAAGGCCTCCCTTCAACATTTGCAGGGCAAAATCCAGACAAGTAGGTCCCTTAGGGGCCACGAGCATTTCTCCACCTCAGAGATCAGCTTTGTTTGCCAGCAGTCAAATTTTTGGAAAATATTTTTTATGATGTCGCCTCTGTCGTTAAATAGTGAGGAGGTTATATAAAAACTGAAAAAACATCTTTAAGTTTTAAAATCACCACCAGGCCTAAAAGTCAGAGGATACTTGCACTGGAGAGGGTCTGGTACAGATTCAGGATCTGACACTCATTAATGCTGATGCTTTCCAAGGGGTCTGGACACATTGCAAATATAGTTTTGGTGAAGGAGAGCAAATGGACCGGTCACTGATGCATTGCTACTCAGAATATATATCCACCGGCCATCATTGAGAGAATGACCCAAAAGCATGGCATTTATGCCAAAAATGCCAGACAGGACACGGAAATTAACGTGCAAATTTTGGGGGACACTAGGCACCAAGTGACATTATTTGTCAGTGCTTCATGGATCACAATCTTCAAAGACAAGTATCACTTCCCAGAAGTAATTGTCACGCTTTATCCTGATCTTCCTTTTTTATTTTTTATTTTTAAATTACTTAACTAGCAGCATTCTCCTTGTCTAATGAGAGTTACTTTGGACTTCTCTTTTGACTATGCCTTCACGTTCACCTAAAGCTGTCCCTGCACAGTTACCAAACTGCAGTGTGACACAGTTACTGCCGGGAGCCGCTCAGACACATTGTACACATCTCATACTTTCACAAAGCATCAGCAACACCGAATTAACTACGGAGCGCGCCTGGGACCACAAAAACAAACAAACAAACAAAAGGCTACCACAGGTGACATGGGTATTTGCATCTCAAGCTGCCTGTCTGTGCTGATAGCCAGACTCACTTTTGTATCCTTTGGAGATATTAATAAATAAATAAAAGCTCAAAATTAAGTTACAGAAGAAACTGGGGAAAAAAAAGTTTTTGTAATTGTCTACTGTGTTTTCACTTTGGTTCTCTTCAGTCACTAAACCTATGATTTCTTAGCAATAGATTGAGGCTCCTTGGAGCCAAACTATTTGTACCGTGTTTACATTGCAAAATACAATAGGATCCTGATTCAAAACCGGGACTCCGAGGTGCTACCGAAATGCAAGTAATACAATAAATCACTAACCTTTGCATTTTACTTACTGCCGCTTGGAGTAGATGAGAGCTGTGAGGACTGCTCTGCTGCTAGCCAGCCTGTCTCCAACACAGATTAGATTTCATTCGGACAATACTACTGTGCTGCTCGGGCAGAGAAGCCGAGCTGTGATTAGATAAGAACCACATGCAGGTGATTTTACTCACCTTTTGAAGTATACAGGACAAAGCCCAACACTGCTCAGGAAGACAACATTTTATTTTTTACTTTTACTTTTTAACTTTCCTTTTTATTATTAATATTTTATTTTTATTATTCTTTTTCCCTTGCAGTCCACAGATCTATTTTCTAAATAGCAAAGGAGAAATCAGAAAGAAACTTGGAAGAACTTATCATCTGTTTTAGATCATCAGACTCATGACGGACAAAAGTCCAGTAACTTCACACAAATTGGCTAACTTGGATAATCATATTTGCCTTCTGTGCTATCAAATCACATTAACAAGCCAGGAAAATAAAGTACTATTAAAATGATGGAAGAAGGGGAGGGAACTTAATTGTAAGAGGGAGGAAATTACTATTTAAACATCACAATTTCTCAACAAGACACATTTCAAAGCAGTATTTTCTAAAACTGAAGATGATCACCCAGCAATATCAGAATGTATTGATTTTACTCTGTTTTTTGCATTAACAGAAACGCTTCTACATATGAAAGATTTATCAATACATCAAGTGGCAGAACTAAACAGATACTAAGATCATAATAGGTATCTGAGGACAGCTCATTTTGAAATTAGTAGAGGAAGTTTCCCCAAGTCTTGCAACGTGCAACAATACGCCTTTCTTCTTTGAAGAGCGGGAAGAAATGATTAGCATGTGTCTAATCTGAAGGCTTTTTTGGCAAGCACGTATTAGAATACAACTCAGTTTTGTAGGCTTTTCTCCTTCATTTTTAAAGGGGGAAAGCAGAAGAGTTTTTCAAGAGGAGGCAAACTATGGACTATGGACAATTATCATGCCCGAAGTAGGTTATAGTATTTTTGCTTGGTCATTAACACAGCATTGCTAATAACCAACAGCCCTATAGTCAGAAGACGTTACACAAATGCCTTTTATATGTATATATATATATATATATATATAGAGAGAGAGAGAGAGAGAGAGAGAGAGAGGGATGGATGGATGGATGGATGGGGAAAACCATTTTTTGCTAACCCTATTAAAACAACTTTGTCTCCTGATGCCTACATTCATCAGGACACACAATTGCTTCTAAGCAACTCACACACATCTTGCATAGGAACACAGCTCTCAAATTAGCTTCTGATCAGGATTAATCAGAAGCCCAGCTGACTCCAACTCTTGGGCTTCCATGTCACTTCACCCCATTGTCTATCCACTGTGGTCACACCCTCCCTTGCACCAACACAGTTCCCTCGACCATATGCTGCACTTTTTGAGTTCGCGTAAGGCAACAGAAAAACTCAAAGAACTAAGACACAGTTCACCGGCCTCTGCTAGCTTACTGAACTGAACCGGCGCAGTATGTGGGCAGAAACCAGCGAGTGCCAGCACAAGCAAGCAAACTGAGGACGAAAAGGTGTTAGGAGTGCAGCAGGCAGGGTTCATCGGGTTAATACGTAGCCAGTCTCAGATACATACAAGTTTTACCTTTTCCAATTAGCATTGTTTTAAACTTAGATGAAAATACACAGTAGCACCAAACCCAGCACGAACCTCCATAAGAAATTATCGGGAGGGAAAAATAATTTCAGTGAAACAGCTGCTCTGTCTATTATGTGTAAAAGTTTGGTTCTGCTCAGTGGATGCACTTTTAAGAAGGCATATGTACTTTGACAAAGTACTTTTCCACCTTGTTTGGATACTGACTGCTATGGTTGACATCAGAAGTCAGGTAGAAATAGGCGTTTTACCATTTTTTCCCCAGTTGTTTTAAAGTCCAAATAGTTATGCCCATAATTACAATAAAAAACACGAGGTAGATAAGCTCATGTTTTTTAAGATACGAAACATCATTACCTTTATTCAGTCTTCGATTCAGTCTTTGCAATTCAGTCTTAAAATGCAATTCAGAGCTTTTCTCTATGATTCTGGATTATATTCAGAAGAACACAGCCAGATCATGGAAATTATTTGATTTTTTAAAATTAAATTGAAAATTCATACTTCCAATTCAAGTGATACGAGTCTTCTGTATCAAATAAAAAAATATATAAAAATTTTTTGCATATATTTTCAATCCCCATTCCAGCCTACCTATATGAAAAAAATCTTTTTGCATTCAGAACTGAAGCATTTCTCCTGCCTTTATCTCAGTTCGTAACTTCAGGCACATTTTTCTTAAAAGACCTTACAAGGTCTTTAAGCTAGGAATTACAGATATTTAACATCTCATTACTGGAGATACTTGCTTCAAACAATTAAAAGATAATATCAGACTCAGAATAATACGCATCATGTAAGTTCATGCAGCTGAAACTAAGGAGGTCTCTAAAATGCAGGAGGTCCACGATATTACGTGCCCTTTATAGCATTCTAATTTTCTCCTCGTCTCTCCAACACATCACAAAACATAGGGCAGAAAAGGCAAGATTCATAAGCAACCAGGAAAACAAACTAAAACCCAGGATTTAAAGTTTTCTTTGCACGCCCACACACATGCACTGTTTATGTTATGCCCCAGAGATTATAAACACCCAACTACAGCTGCCTGAAAACAGTACCAAAAATGGAAAGTCAGAAAAAACCACACAAACACAATGCACGTGAAATTCACCTTTTATTTTTCTGTTGATAAAACCCAGAGATCCCTCACAGCAGCAATAGATGCAGAAGTTACCTGCAGAACTGTTATCTCTTCTTAATCTGTTTGCACACCCAAGTATGTCAAGTGTGTAGGGACTGCATATTAACACAGTACAGGCACTGCTCAGTAGTAAAAGAAATCAAGTTTCTCAGCACATTTTAATCCACCCTTTCCTCAATATAATAGGGTTTTCATAGTAATAAAAGATGACCGTTAACGAGTTATCTGCTTATTGGATGTTTTTTGTTGTTGCAATTAAAAAAAACTTGGTATTAAATTCTACATGTACAATTTATATGCCCGGGTACACTCCCTCACATTTTGTAGTGGATGACAAACTATCCAAATGCTTCCACTCAGAATGACAACGCTACTGGCATTTAGCAGCTCTAGCTACACTAAAGTATTTCCTTAGAGTAACAGAAACCACTGCTTTGTTCAGTAACACCGAGGGATACACGTTTTAAAATGCACATTTCTATCTTGTATCCATACCTTTCTTTAATATATATATATTTATATATATAGCTCTAAAGCAAATATCTACTATTTTACAATTAAATTAACACACATCCACGATTGATCTAACTAGTGATTTTGGTCTCAATACTTTAAACATTAGTTGTTCCATAAAAATATACAATTCAACAACATGGTCCTATCAGTGACATGAGGCCTTTAGATAGAGACCTATGACAGATAATCAACCATGCATTTCAGTGCTCAATGTCATCTAACTGATAAATATTTATACTGCATTTTCAAACTATCAGTATCTTTAAAATCTCAATTTCTCTTTGCAGGCTGACCATGCTTGCAAACATGCAGAAAGCAATCACATTTCTCACTGGCCTGTAGCAATCCCATTTTTTTCTTTTCCCATAGATTAGCTGAAGAAGTACAAACTTCATGCTGCCATTTTTAGATCTTTAACCTTTTACTTTCTTTCACATACTGAATTATTTCACAATCGATCGTACTGTTCCATGTGGAAAAATTAGGGAGTAGCCACACGGTCAGAACTGCACTTTTAAGTCTCTAAGAATTTTATTACTAAGAGTCAATTAGGATGCACTCATAGCTGCCATACAAGTTAACAGACACCCAGTAGACAATCAAGTTAATTATAGATATATACCCAAAAGTGAAGCTTTTAAAATAAACTAAGTTACACAAGTACAGCCTCAAACCTGGTAGATTCACAGAAGTGTACTTTTGTCCAGAAAAGAGGTTCTTTAGAATGGCACACAAAAAATGAGCCACCATCAACCACACTTGGAAAAAGACATTGTTTATACCTGGAGATTTCCTTATTGCCACCACAGCACCATTCCATATAAGGTTTTACAGCGATGTTGATGCTACTCCTTCTGCACTACAAACGTGAACCCTCCAAATCAGAAGTAGTCAGCAATTAACCCCAGACAAGTTCACGTTAGGGTTACGCAACATGTAAGCCTCGGAACTTTTTACCCTTACAAATGTAACGATCAGTAAATCAGTAATTTAGATACTAACGACTCCAAGTTCTGTACAGTCACTCTGTATGTAAGACTTTACAATAGGACATACTAAGAACACAAAAGAGGTATGACAGTTAAATTCAGCTTTTTTTTTTTTTTTAAACAGCAGAAAGTCAGGGAAACATCTGGAATTCTTTTTCACTGCATTAACATATCTTCTGTTTTTGAATATAAAAATACATATAGAGACTTAATCCAGAACTGCAAACAATTACATCTTTTCCCCCTAACTGCTTTAAAATTAGTACAAAATAAGTTACAGGAAAGACTGATTGCTGCAAATTTGTTAATGTCAGCTATTACAAAGTCATTATATGAGAACACCAACTGTAGATTATTTACAGGTGAGGTAATAAAATTTTCAGAATAACGAATTACGATTTAGCAGAAGTGTAAAAATAATGTACTCACCAAAGCATTACAAAATCTGGTATTGTTATCAGTTACATAGTAGATCATGATTACATTTTGTAGTTGATATATAACATGTTCTTAAGAAAAGTGCCAAAATACTGCTACATAAGAATCTTTTTTCCAAAATAATTCAGCAAAAAACCTTCAGATTTAATGTTAAATAATGCCAAAATAAAATAGGGAAAAAAAAAGTGATGTCAATTGTAGAAATAGGTCCTATTAAATGCCTTTCAAAAATCTGTAAATTCACTTTCATGCGTAAAGGTCTGACATGAAAAAGATCTATAAAAATCAATATACATGCTTTTTCAGGGTCTCCTAGGCTATTTTAAAAGTACACATTCTTCTTAAAATGTGAAAAACGCATGGAAACTGAAAACATTCTAAAAACGGCTGAACTGCCAAGGGCTGTCATCAGTGGCACCAAGTCCCGCCGGAATCCAGTCACTACCGATGTACCCCAGGGGGTCACTACTGGGATCCATACTGTTTAACATCTTGGTTAATAACATGAGTGATGGGACTGAGTACGCTCCCAGCAAGCCATTCTGAGGAACCTTGGCAGGCTGGAGAAATGAGCAATCAAGAATCTCAACGCTGAGCAAAGGAAAGTGAGAACCTGGGGAAGAACAATCCCATGCACCAGTACAGGCCGGGGGCTGACCAGCTTGCAGAGAAAGACACCAAAATGGTCACAAGCCACCGATGCGCCCTTGCAGCAAAGACAGGTGACAGCCTCCTGGTCTGCGTTAGGAAAAGCACTGCCAGCAAGGCGAGGGAGGTGATCCTTCCCCTCTGCTCAGCCCCCACGAGACACAGCTGGAGTGATGGGTCCAGTTTTGGGCTCCCCAGTAGAAGACAGACATGGGCATATAGTGAAGGGCCACAAAGATGATTAAGTGATTGGAGCATCTGACAGACAAGGAGAGAGACTGAGACAATTGAGATTGTCTAACTCAGAGAAGAGAAGGCTCAGGGGTTTTCTTACCAAGATCTGTAAATGCCTGACGTGGAGGAGTTAAAAAGAAAAAAAACCAGGAGCCAGACTCTTCTCAGTAGTATACAGTGATAGGACATGAGGCAACAGCCCCTAATTGTAATATAAGAAACTCCATTTACACATAAAAATGGGCATTTTTAGTGTGAGAGAGATCAGAACACTAGAACAGGTTGCCCAGAGATCTTGTAGAGTCTCCATCCTTGGAGATGCTCAGAATTCAATTTGTCACAGCCCTAAGCAACCTGCTCTAGCTGGGGGGTTGGATGAGATGATCTCCAGGAGCCCTTTCCAACCTCAGTCACTCTGTGATTCTATGAAAATGACACTATCTTTTGCAGCCCAGGAATTGCATCGACTGAGTCACAAAGCAAACTATACAATGTAAATGGAATATATTTTCTCTTTAAGTTATTGCATACAAATGTTAGTTTTGCTGCCTGCGTTTTGCCGACCTCATTTTTTCAAATCTTGACTCCATTTCTTCCAGGACCTTTGGTGTGTATCGTACAACTAATTTAACCTTTCCTTGGGCTGCCTTCAGCAGTTCTACAGCTTTTTCATGGTGTTCACCTTCGACACTCTGCAAAGCATAAAGCATTAAGTATCATATTAGTAAGGACAAACACAGAAAAAAGACTTTTTTTTTTTTTTTTACAACTTCTATATAATCAAATATTAAAATATTCTAGTTCGAAGACTTCACAAGAACAACGTCACCCAAGCTTAGGATTTTTTCTCCAGCATATCACTAAGAAGTGATAATAAATATACTGATCAATATTAGTAAGAGTAGTGCAAAACTTCTGGTTAGGCTAATGCTGAGCCTTTATACACATTTACTCATTTACATACAGTAAGTGAAATAAGGAGAGTATTAGGCAATTATGAAATTATATTTAAAAATCAACAACTTCAGGAGGACACTTGTAATTTGTTTCTTCTTTTGTCACGCATTTTAAATTTAGTAGTGTACCTCAATTTACCTAGTAAGCTACTTCAAATTATCTTGCATTTAGCTAAGGACAAGTGACCCCCCCCTCTCCCCCCACAAAAAAAACCCTGCAAGGTAGCTGCCTTCTGGATGCTATCCTATGTTGGGCAAAATGGCGTCTACTGGGCAGGTGCAATGGAACAGCTAACGCACTGCACGTTGCTTGTCTTAGCTCTCCATATACGTCTAATCGTAACTGCAAGGTATTGGGATTAACTTCCTCTAGACTGATCAAGAACAACAAAGCCCAAATAAACAAGAACAGATAAAAAAAAAAAACACGCACAAAAAAACACAAATCAAAGCAAAAACAACAAAAACCCTTCCTAAAACAACTCTCACAATTTATTAAGGTTATACTAGATTCATCCTATTATAAAATTGAAGCAACAATTCTCAACAACTGCATCCAAATACACATTTCTGGATAGCATACATTCTATCAGCACAACTTATTTCTTCCAAACTTATCAAACACAATGATGGGACTACCCCAAGCCTACCTCCCACTGGTGCTATTAGAAGCTAGAAGGCAGGTGATGTACCTGTTGATTGGAGGGTATCCCCGTTACTATAAAGTTACTTACAGAAAGAAAAACAACAGTTAAAAAAACCCAAGATATTTCTCCTCTGTCAGACTCAAACACATACAGTTGAATGCTTTCATGTTTGTTATTCAAGTGGATGTGTAGGTTGTTCCAATTAAAACCGGTAACAAAAAGCTGGCTAAGTTTTATGCTTAATTATATCCAAACACCTAAAATTCTGAAGTACACTTAAAATCTCCCAGTGGGAAAGGAAAAAAAACCACCCCACAACTTGTTTTAAGGCACATTCATTGCAGTCTTGGCTGTGGCAAATTACTTTTCAAGTATTAAATTAGCAATTACAATTACAATAATGTCTGTCATGTATTAAGATGACAGTAATCCATCTGTAAACATCAGGAGGTTCTCCCTCTGAGTCAGATTTTGCATTCTCACAGTATTTTATGCACTCACTGTATTCTTACCACGTCTCTACATACTTATATACATGTATGCACACAGATTCAGGCACTGCTGGCTGTGACAACTGTCTGATGATCAGGATCAGGTTGCGGTGGAGTGATTGCTTTTTCTTTAGGAGGGTCTGTGGGCGGGGAAGGCCTCATCTGAGGACAGCTGATACTTCAGGGACAGTAGACTTGTCCCTTGATACTTTAAAGTACTAGGAAAGCTAGGACAGAGATAGTTGCAGCACTTTGGCCATAATTTCAGGAGTGTTTCCTGAAAAGAACAGTTGGACTCCCAGGTAACAGTCAGGAGACAAGCACGTCAGGTCCTTGCTATCAGGAATTTCCCACAGTAGACAGCCAATAAGTCTCCATTCCTTCCGTGAGTCCAAAAAACACTCAGGCTATACAGAAATTTATTTCAAAACTGAGAGTCGAGCTAAATTGAGTTGGCAGATGTAGTTACAAGAACATTGATGTCAAGCTACCATATGATAAAAGCTTCTGTAAATAAAACAGAAAGTTTGAGAGATTTAGCCACATTTGACAAGCAGCTGTCTTAAATCAAATCCTGTCCGCAGCCTCCTCTTTCCAGTCAACCTGTGTTTTTCTTTTTGTATTGTAACTCATCAGAAGAGGATACTTATTAAAAATAAATAGCTACAGAGCACTTCAGACATATACTCCTTCAAACGATAGGAAGCCTCTTTTTGAAGCTCAGTACACTTAAGCGAAGACAATAAAGCACACAACCAAATATAACACCACCTTGTTCTTCCATCTTAATACAGCTTTCATTATGCACTAGCATATTTATTGGGATAATGATGTCAAGGAACCCCTCCTCAGTCTAGAGCAATGTAACCTAATTTACTACTTACCTTAGAAGCTACAGAAAAGTCTATTAATCAAAATCTGCATCATCAAATTTGGATCAAACAGGAAGCCACAATGGCAATTGAATGTTATTTCAGAATACCACACCTTGACTAGACTTACACCACCTCTAAAATCTGAAATGTTGACATAAATAGTACAGTTCCCAGTAGAGAATGGTAACGAAAGCATAATCCAAGGCCTCTCACTGCACACACTGAAGTTCAGAAAACTAAGCAAGATGTTCTTGCAAGGACAAAAAGAACCAATTAGGCCAAGATCAGACGAGGACGTTGAGCTCGTGCCATGTATATTCTTTGTATGCCCCCAAGTGGAAGCAAGTAGTTACTGCTATGTAAAGTGAAAACCAATTCCTACCACTCCGTTTACAGAAAGAAGCTGGTCTCCACGTTTCAGGCCTCCATGTCTATCAGCTATACCACCAGGGATAATTCGAGAGATATAGATCGGTGAATTTTGTTCTTTGCCTCCCATGATATTGAATCCAAGACCTTCTTCAGTTTTTGGTAGTTCAACCACTCTGGGATGGGAATGACCTTCACTAGCAGCAAATGCAGCTACAGTGGCCTGTAAGAAATAAAATTTTCCTATTTATAAGAAATTAAATATAGACCCCTTAGCTAGACACAGTGAGCAGGTTGAAAAATTATTTTTATCTCATTTGTACAAGACAAATGAGATTAATTTCCTAGATGCCAACACTAGTGTGAAAAATTTAGAACCCTAAGAATAAAATCCAATGTAAAAAAATTAAAAATAACAAGTCTTTTATTATACTTTTTAATGACCCATTATGCTTATCCATTTTATCAGACATCACGATAATACCCTTCTGAATTTTAAATACCCATCTTCTGCTTCTAAAGCAACAAACTACTGAATTTTACTTAATCTACAGTTTGGCTTTTACCTTTGCTGTCGCATTAGCTCTGACTTCTGGGCTACTGCTGATATCCACGGTCTCATATACGTGTTCATACACCTTTAGGGAAAAAAACAGCTTAAGTATGGTGAAAACAGTTATTTTTATGCTTAAACAATGTAACAAAATACCAGTTACAACTTAAAACTGTGTAGATGAAAAAAACCTACACCTCTAATAAGTTGCTCTCCAATTCCCTGCAAGGTGCCAAGTGAGAATCTCCCACACTATGAGAAAATAACTCTCTCAGCATCTTTATTTCTTGGTCAAACCATGGATCTTCTAGGTCTCAACCCAAATACTCCCTCCTTCTGTGGCATGCAGACGTCATTATCCATTTAGAAATGCTTATTGCTAGTGTAACACACCTGACTGGAGATATGGGTGATTACCTTCTCACGTTTGATTCAAGTTGGAACTCCTCCATAACGATGCATGAAAAATTAATTTAAGGACTGCTCTTCAAAGCCCTCCCGAACATCCAGCCCCTGCCCCCTTCCCGCCCCCCCAAATCCTTACGTTCCTTCAACTGATGCAACAGACCGAGTATCTTAAGAAAAGTATTGAAAACACAGAGGCAATAAGAACACTAATGCCAGGGAGGTGCTCACACCTAGAGCTAACCACATCTTCACATTGACCTGCCAATCATCTGGATTTGCTAAGCAATAAACACACGGTCCTTGACAACTTCCCTGCCTACAAAGAGATCTTTTAAATCACTGCAGGTGTTAACACCAGTGGTAGCACCATCGCCAGCAGCAATTATAGGGCGCATTCAATCACTTCAAATCTCTGAAAGAGTATCTGGAATGAAGAAGAGGTGGTGCAAGGCTACGATGCTGATTTGGCTGAAAAGAAACAGAGGCCATTTATACTTCACCCATTCTTACCTGCCAACAGAGTAACACACTGCTAGCTGAGCTGTTGGTAAGGGCAGACCCTCAAAATAACCTCTAGTAAGTAATTTGTTTCTGAGCCATTACTTAGCACACCTATATGATCCCAAATTATTTTCTCTTGAACTTCTAAAAAATGAGTCTTGTTCCAAAAAGATCCATAAGTCAAATTCAGTTTTAGAAAGAAAAACAATAGGTTACTGAACTGAACATAAAAAGAAAAGTACCATTCTTAATGCAAGGTAACAGCGCGCTGTTAACTTACCTCCCTTACAGCATTACAGAATTCACTCTGAAGGACCCTTTGCAAAGCCTGTAGTTTCTGTGGCGGCACTTCTCCACTTCTCTGTAATTTTTCCAGCAACTCAATTGCTCTGCAGATGTCTATGGAAAAACAAAGCACTGGTAAAGAGGAATGCCTGAGGAGATTCTAGTGGTGGCTTTTCTTTTGTTTGTTTTTAAATTAAGTTAATAGAGCAGTCTGTGTGTGCTTGTGTACATCTTAAGACTATGTTACAGTTTCATTTCTTCCATACCTCTATGTATCTAAAAATGTTACCATAAAAAACCTTATTTACAGACTATTTAGGTCAAGCACAGCAATACAAGCCTATAAAGAATCTGGAGATAACACTACCATATCCATATTTTAAAGAATTTGATTTTTCCTTGAAGCTGAGATCAGGCTGAAATATTTCTTTGATAATATATACTACCAACATTTCACATGCAGAACGTCACAATCCATCTACGTGGATATCACTTTGTTATGACCACCTAGAGTGCTGTCAGGTATGCTGACATTCCTCTTACATTCAAAACCCAGTTCAACAAGCGTACACCCAATGCTTTCCCCACAACAGGGCTGAGTAATATCTGGCCTATTCAGGCACCACTAGCCTGCAATTACATTAACGGGATTCCAGACAGCAGTCTGGAATCATAAAAGCTTGGCTAGGTCTTTTACCAGTTTGAAATGCTTTCTTATTTCCTCTATCTCTGATGTATCTAATTTATCAAAGCGTTTCGAAAAACGACCTAAACTCCTCAATAATCTCAGCTGAGCATTCTGTAGCCCAGAATCCTGAACCCCAAACCTTTTTCCCAGATCCTAAACGTTTGTCCCTAAAGATCACCCTGTTGATATTCTAATAAATGCACATGCTGTTTGGTGAAACCAAACTCCCCTCTGAAGGATTTGATTTCAGACCAGTACCAATTAAGATGGGCATCAAACATGACATCAAATGCTACGTGATATGCTGCAGGCAGCTCTTCAAGAGTAGGAAGGATTAATATTCCTCACTTGTATTTCCAGAGTGTTACATTAGCGACGATTCTGAATCACGTAAGTCCTTGAACAGAAGTAGAACAATCTCTCAGAAAGGCAGATAGAAAGGATTGCCTTCATTACCACAAAGGCACAAAGAAGCAGTGATTAATCTACTATACAAACAAAGCATTGATCATTTTAGAAAAGGCTGAAATCTGGGACACGGCTACGTCCCAAATGTATTACTTTCTTTTTTCAGTAATTAACCTTTAGACAATCATTTTTCATGTGAATGCACGTCCACTCGATGGCATTGTACCAGCACAGAAGACATTCAACAGCCACGAAACTGCCTGCAAGAGTACAGGAGTGTAAGAAGTGAGGAGTCACAACAGGATGGAAAGACACTGATCGTTATGTTCTGAAATTAAGGTGAAATGCACTGACAAAAGACAACCCACAGCTAACGCTGTCCAGTTCTGTAAGGTATCAGTCAGAGCTCTTACAGACTGCCACAATGATTATCAGGTGGTACAGTCAATTAAACAAAGTCCAACTTAACAGACTGGTCATCCCTTAGCACAGTTAAAGCTGTGTTTGTGCCAGGGACTGGAAAAAAAAATCATTCACAGAAGAGCACCCGAGTATCACAGCCACAGCCATGAGACACATTATTTCACACAAGAGTTGAAGTTTCCACATGCCAAGACAACTGCGCATTTTTTGGCTCTTTCAAGCTTTAAGAGGATCGGGTGCCTAACACAAATAAATGTCAAAACCTACATTCGAGCTATTACTAACCCCAAGTCTGCAGAGAACTAGCGTCACAGAGGCACTGCATAGTTGCTATTTGTACAAAAATTACAAATGAAGAAAACGCTCCTAAAACTTTTAATTTCCTAATACACACTTGGATTTGTTTTTAACTAAAAAATATGTAATGAAATTGAAGATACTCTAGGTGCGATTGTTTATTAATCTCTTTATCTTACTGATGCGAATTGACTAAAATTCTCAGGAATCTCTATGTTCGGCATCAGCAGCACAAATTCTCTTCGTTTCACAAAGTCTCGCACTGAACAGCTTGAAGTGGAACGATCAACAAACGGAAGGAAGAAGCTGTTCACCTCCCTTGGCAACAGCAGCAGTTGCAATCCCGCAACACTCCATATATTCATGACAGAAGTCTGGTAATTATGTAAATTACAATACAACTATCAAATACGTGCAGATGTTTGCAGACAAATGACTGGTTCGTGCATATGAAGATCACTGTTCCGTGCAGTAGTCCTCACGCCTGTGGTCCCTGAATCGTGTTATGCTGTACGTGTGTGAAGTTGTTACCTAACAGTTTGATTAGGATACTACAATCAATTTAAAAAATGACAGCAGTCTACTGATCCGATGAGTAGCTGCAGTAATCAGGACTCCAGAACTCCACTTGCTAATTTCTCTTTTATAACATGGATCTTTCGTCAATAAACTGGATACAGTTCCCACCTGCATCTCCTAAGAGCTCAGACTTTAACTATGTAGCGTTTTATACCTTAAGGCAAAATCAGCTAGCTTGGGAATCAGCTGGGTCATTCAAAAAGCAAACTAAGAGCACAGATTCAGCTTGTCAAAAAGTTACTGTGATACACACAGGTTGTACATGAGGAGGTTTTATTTTAGACGAAACTAAAGCAAAAATGCACTTTAACTACTGAAAAAAAAAAAAGGTGTCTGAAAGCTGTCTTCCTCATAGTCCTGACACTATAGTTTAGCCAACCGTTCAGAATTAGACAGAAATGAACACTAGAGAATTCTGCTTCCGTGAAGGATTTCAAGAAGGAACAATGTAGAAGTAACTCCAGATGTGATAAAACACAAACAAACAAACAACCCCCATAAAACTCACTGCAAAACAGAATTCATAAATAATTTTAAATTTTATTTTCTTTTAACCTCTTCAGCCTCTTTAGATTAATTGCCCATTCTTCAGGAATTATTTTTCTGATCACAGGTTACCAGACTGGAAACCTGAAAGGAAGATGCATTTAAACTAAAATAACATTGGGAAAAACAAAAACAAACCTACAGTGAGATGCCACCACTCCATGCATGTGTGAATCAAACAAAGAGGGAAAATGCTGTGTCCTCACAGACACTCCTGATTAACCACTTTAGCTGCTTATGTTCAAACAGTGTGGACGCCTAAGGAATACGCAGATTCGCCACACATCACCACCAAAACATAAGAAAAATTTCCAAGTGATAAACGTTGTTGGATCCCTGCACTCCAGTAAATTTGGGTGGTGTCTTTTGCAATGCAGCTTGGAAGAAAGAACAGATGGGGAGAATTTTCCATTGCCCTCATGGTAAGCATATGGTAACCATTTTAAATCAGCACATTTTCTACACTATTCTCTCTTCTCTTCTGCTATATGCTAACAACATCAGTGATGTTCATTTTCAAGCCGACGATGATTCATCATAAGGTTATCTGCAGTCAACCCTACACAATTAACAGAGGTTGTTTATTTCTGTAAATAGAGCGCTTGCTTTTGTAGGTCCATTACACTGTGTTCCCTTTTTCCTTCTTTTCCTTAAAAAGACCAATCTGCCAGAAGAATGAATAGCTCCTTTGTTCCACCGATCCCCAAGTAACTCCGCAGATTTGTTTGTTTTCACGGATAGAGCATAGTGGCAGGGTAATGAGGTGGAGGAGGATGCTGCCTGAGGTTTAACTCAGCAGACCTACCAAGAGCAACTAATCCACTGCCAAAGCAGCTGCCCTAATTAAGAAGCTTTGGAGCCGTGGAGTGGGAAGTAAAGTTCTTACATAAGTCACTATTTACAGGCTTTCCCTCACACATTACAAGCGATTTACTCGTGGAGCGGGAAGGAGGGCTGGGCAAACAGACCTGAATTCTGTGGTAGGTAACACGTGACGGCAGCTAGCACAATAAAGTGGGTACATACAGCGCATTACGCGCCTACAGAGAGGCACCGAGCGCTCTGAGCCAAGCCGGTGGACCCAGAGGGAACGGCAACAGGGGAACGGTTCCTTCGGCCACCTGCCCCCCACGTAACCGCCTTCCCTTTCACAGGCAGGAAGAACCACACTGGCCGAGATTTACCTCAGCCTCCTAAAAGCGCTGGATAGACGACACGAATGGACTTTATCTTTCTCCTTGCTAGCTCTAGCTTGGCACCGCACGGCACGAACAACACAAATCTAAGCTGCTAAGTGGAAAATCGGGATGTAAACAGGAGTGTCAGGCTGCGACAGCAGAGCTCACGAACGAGCGCTGACGGCGCCTACGTGTGCCAGCTGCCTCCCGCAGAGACAGGCCGGCCGCTGCTACCAGACGCAACCTGACGAGCCCAAACTGAGGCCGTGCGTTTAACTTTAACTCTTCACGTGACGGAAACGAGGAGCCGGCAGCATTCGGGCACGGGCGAAGCAGGCGCACCTACGGGAGCCCTGCACTGAGCGGAACCAAACTGAACCCCGAGAAAAACCCTCGCGGGCTGCACCACGAAGGGAGAGCCAAGGGAGCACCCCGAGCCGGGCCGGGCCGGGCCGGGCCGGGCCGCCCCGCAGCTCGCCGCTGCCTCAGGGCTGCCGGGGCCGCGCTCACCTCGCTCCAGCCGCACCGGCTCGCCCAGCGCCGCCATCTTGTCCCCGCCGCGGCCCCGCAGGAAGTGACGCGGCTGCCGGAAGCGCGGCCGTTGCTCAGGGAGGCGGCGGGGTCGAGGCGTGGGGGGCGGTGGCTCCGCGGGGCGGCCTGGGCTGCAGGGGGGCGCCTCGCTGCTGCTCCCCGCCTGTGTTCCCCTCCGCCAGCCTCAGCCGGGGCGCGTTTGGGTGCAAAACCACGAAGTATGGAGCGTATCCGTCTGTGCGCCCCGCGTCACCCCGTGGGGAACGTGGACAAAGCCCCGCAACACCCGCGACGGGCATTGAGCTCCCCCGTGGAAGCGGCGCACCTACAGACACAATCACAGAACCGTTCGGGTTGGAAGAGCCCTCCGGCCTCATCGGGTCCCACCACCCCCTACCGCCAGTGTCACCCCTGAACCACATGCCCAAGCCCCGCGTCCAGCCCTTCCTTGAACACCCGCAGGGACGGTGACTCCACCGCTTCCAGGGTCTGGCCCTGCCTGCTGCCTGGCTTTGGTGTCGGCTGCGGGTTGCGCGCTCTGCTCTGAAAGCAGAGAGCTCCCGCGGGTCTCACGGTGCCAGTGAACGCGGCGGCGATGTGCTCCCTCCGCTCTGTAACTCGTTTTAATGGCAGGTCCTCTCGGTTTGAAGGATGCCGCGGGCGTGTTTCAGTGAAAAGGTCACGCGAATGGAATTCCGCAGGTGAACAAAATTAAATCCTCACAGACTTGTTTCCGGCAAGAAGTGTTTTAGCAGCTGGAACTGCAGAATATTTCTGGAATAAAACCCAGATGTTTCTGTCACAGTGGTGCAGAAACTACCACTCAGTTACAAGTGATTGAAACTTTAAATAGCTTGCTCGGACTTTGGACAGATAAACCCATGGAGAAAATTGAGTGTTAAGCAATATTTCAAAAACATAGCGTTTTTCCAAAAGATGGCTGGTAAGAATACGTATTTGAATGCATATTTAATTTGGCATTACTTTGACTTTAGTAAAGACTAAAGATTCAGAAGTTAGGGCAGTTGCTTTACCTTTCCTCTAGGCCTAGTGAGTGACAACGGATTCAGACCTCTGTGGTCTAAAATACGACATTATGAGAATAAGAAAATACAAAAAGCGAATTTTATGCAGTGCTTCCGCTGTCTTCTTCATAACACTGTCAAGCTTAAACCATATTGCTCTAGGACCTTGCACGGATTTATACATGTGGGAAAAACAAGCAAAAGAACAGAAGTTTTAGTTTTTATTTTGTAATCCAATAAAGAGTGCCAATGATGTACTATTTACTCATTTCTGTTTGTTCTTTGTTCCCAAAAGGGAAATTACTTTCTCTGATTATCTTTTCCTTGAGAAAGCTAGGTCTCTTCTCCACAAAATTCCCGTGTTTAGTAGGAAAATGAGTTGGGTTATAATCTTACACAAGAACGGAAAAGAAGTAGTTGAGGTGGTGTCTTAGTCTTTTTAGTGTTTGCTTTTTCATAGCACCTACAGAACTCAACCAAATGAAAAATATCCGAGAGAGAAAACTTGTATAAAATTTGACATTGCTGTCCTTTCTGAAGAAGAAAAAAAAAAAAAAAGCAGCAAGCTAAAAGCTGGCATGTGCACCTTTTCTGTGTTTTCCAGTAGAGCCAAAGAATGGCAGGCTTGATATTCTGGTGGAAGAAGGAATGGAATGCCAGTGGAGGACCACAAAGAGGGGAGGAAAATAAAGCTTCAGATTATCAGATTATACAGGAAAATAAAAGGATGCATACCCACTTGCTTGCTTTTTCCTTTCTGAGGCAACATTTTGGCACAGTGCTGTATTTAGGCAGTGAGGCCTAAGTTACAAAGCTAGGCGTTAGTAATGACAGAAGTATTTTAGTGCATGTTTGTCTTTGAAAATAACAAGATGTATTTGAATCAAAGAAATACCCACTACGTAAGTCAGAATTCTACTCCTGACCATCCCCCCGCCTGCCCCCCCCCAAAAAAAAAAAAAAGGAGTGGGGGGAGGGAGTGAACTGCTGAGTCTTCAGCAAGCTATATTTTTCTCAAGAGAAATTAAAAGCATAGGTGGATGCTGGCAGATTCTGCATTAACAAGACAAACTATTCATGCCATCCTAGGAAATCCTTATTCTGGTAAGCTTCTGAAAGAAAAACAGGTCCCAAAAGTGATTCTCAAACAGCAAGGGTCTGCTCCGCCTGAATAACTAGGAAAACGGATTTGCACAGTAGTGGCTGAGGAGTATGGAAGACCTAAGCATTAAACTTCAATTGATGTATTTTGCTAACGGTAATGAAATTATTAGTTTAGACCCCATTGTCTGTGTCAGTCAAGCTTGTGAAATCTTGTACTTTACTTCTATTGTCATTGATGAATTAGCCTAGGTGTTAGCGTATGTCAGTAGGCCTCCTGGGAGCAAGCACATCCTGCAGGTCTTTTATGTATGCAGTAACACTACTGTTGAAGGACTATCAATAATCAAGCAATATAGCCCAAGCCCTCATTGGAAAACAGTTGCATTAGCAGTCCAAAAGAAAATGGAAATCAGTCTCCAGTGTAAGCTAACCTGGAATGAATGCGCAGCTTATTTTAGGTGAGAGGTTTTAGTGTGTAAGAAGTTAATCCATAACTGAGTAAGAAGATAAGCCTTCTTTATAAATTAATTAATAAGGTCATAATATTTTTATAATAGTGTCTAACAGACAGTCCTTCTATTCTATTCAAGGCATTAGAGACACAGGTGGATAGGGAATGCAAATATGATGGAATATGCTCTGTGACTGTCTAGGGAAATTGCAGGAATATGAGTGGTTCAAGAAACTTTGTTCACTTTCTTTCAGGCTTCTGCTCAGCTGCAAGGTTCAGGCTGAAGAATCTCAAGAGAGAGAGAGGCTATTTACAACTGTGCAAGAGGTCATTCTCATGAACATCTCTTATGTGAACTTTTTTTATTCAAGAGCAGCTTCACTTGGTTTAGCTTCATTTACCTTTAGCTTATACACGCTAAATCAAAAAAGCCATCATAAAAATAAGAAAATGCACATGGATTAAAGATAGCTTTGTCTTATTACAATTCTACCAGTGAGTAAACTTATGCCTTAGTTATATTGGAAAGTTACTTTTCATGTGTATAGACTTATGCATGTGTATAGGTGTACTTGTGTTAACAGGACCAGTCCGTAGTGGTCTTGTAGCTGGGTATTATTCTCCTTCTCATCCTGCTGATATGAACTGAGTCACAAGGAGGGACTCTAAGATTGTTTAGATGCCACAGAAAACGTTAGAGCACAGTTTTCTAAAATCTCGTAGTCCCAATAATAACTTTAGAAATGCAACAGGTCTAATTAGTGCATTGTTTTAATGAACAGATGATACAAATCACATACCTACAGCATTTATGCACGTATTTCAAATGCACATGGTCCAGGATGATCTCAAAGTACTAGCATTATTAAGCAAATGTTAAATCCAAACTGAAAGCGTATTTTCTCAAATAGCTACCTACTTAATCGCTATAGAAAGTACATGTTGTTCCAGTTGCTTTTAAGGGGGAAATGGCAGTCATGTAACACAGTACACTGTTGTGGAGTGAAAAAAAATCGGCTAGAAACGGGTATCAGGACACAGCATATGCTTAGGAAAATTGCAGAGGAATCTGTCGTCCACAAAAAAAAAAACGAAGTCTGCCTTGGAAACCTGACAGGCAGAATTAACCACGACATTTATTTATGATTCGGGGCAGTGAAGAGAGTGCAAATTCAATTTTTAGGTTATTAAGACATTCCTTTGCCTCAGGACTACCATGCTGGTAGAATTTTATTGCTTTAATACCACTGAATTTAATTACTTTAAGTCCTTGACAGTTGCATTAGTATTTGCAATTTCAGCAGTACTTTGATTCATTGGCCTAGTCCAGAGTGAGTTTCATGGTCTGCCACACACTGTGATTGATTGCTGCTGTTCCTGTCAAAATTGAGTGGTTTATGCATATTGAAGAACCTGGTACCTTTTCGGTCATGCACATGCTTGCAATTTTTTCGGTCTTCACATGACAGAAGAGATTTTTGCTTTGTTACCTATTACAAAGTATGCATTTTGATTATTCCCTCACACACTGGTTGATTAACATGTAGACAGAGCCCAGCATTTTGGCAAGTGCCACCTAATCTCAATGCCGTTTATTTTTTCCACATAAAACTTGACTACGTGAGTTGTCTCAGAATTTTGCTAGTCACTCCTGGAAAATGTGGGAGCATATACAAGACATATAAGAAAGCCCTGTCTGTTATTCTGCTTTTTGGAAAATTTGTCTTTTTCATTCCCTCCTGCTCTCCTGGCCTTGTCTGTAGATGAAAATGTTATTTACTGATGACAACGTTGACAGAGGAAGCAGAGTCAAACTGGAAAGTCAATAATGTGTCTAGATGCTAATTAACATTAATACTCCAAAACAAATATGTTTTTTTTTTTTCCTCCAGAGGAGAGTACTTGATCTTGCAGATGTTCCTTCTTAGTAAAATGTAAAGTAGCTGGGAAAGGCCTCATATAGATAAGACAGACTCACCCTGTTGTATGATGCAGTAAGCATATGTTGCACCGTACCGCTTCACAGGAACCCCTTCACCATCACTTCTTAAGGACCGCAGACTTCTGTCTACTAAATTCATCTGTGACAGCAAAGCAAAACCTTGTCTTTTTTGTGTTTTCTTTAGTGTTCTATACAAACCAAAAACTCCTTTCAAGCACTAACATGACAAAATTTACCACTTCCCATATGCAAGTGGTGATGGGGCAGTAATTAAGCTGGTACACCTACAAGCACGTTTTCAGTGGTACGCAATTGAAATCGCCCAGGGAATGAAATTGTGCTAATCAGCAAATTTCAGCTGAAACACAAGCTGTTTAACTTCAGCTTAGATGGGACAGGGAGGTTTTTAAGAAAACTGCTATCAGGTTGTGTTGTTCTGTGCAGTCATAGAGTTAAGATTGCGCTAGCAACATATGCCCGCCTTTCAAGAGCTTTGCTTAGTGTCCTTTTAAAGTACCGTACAAGAAAAAGTGATGGGCAAACAGATGGCAACATTAGAAACGTCTCATTTCACTTTATAAAAAGTTACTTGAACCCTTAAAGATTTGAGTGTACTTTAAAAAAGAACGAGCGTTGAACTAAAACTACCCAAAATAGACTTGGCAGAACAGCCTTTTGAAACAAGAAAATAAACATGCTGAGGCTCCCTCTGCTTTCATCACTGGCAGCAACGCGTGCCCTCAGCCTGTGGGAAGGGTGGTCAAAAGAAGAAACTCTGCCTCTGCAGTATGCTCTTCTTCTCACTTCAGCTTGGCAGGGCTTTCTGAGTAGGAAAGGGGTGACAGCTGCAAATTCACTGTGTGTCCTGCACAAATACAGGCGTGAGTTAACAGTGAATTCCAGGGATCAGCTTTTATTGAATTTAGACTGTGCTGTAAGGGAGTAGGTCATTGCTTCCCCCTAAAATGTAATAAAAACGTCTACGAAGCCTTTAATAAAGAGACTTAAGGAAGATCCCAATTTCCACAATAAATATATAATCATACCTGCAAAATAATCATGGCAAAATATTTTTATGACATATTAGACAATCACTGGTAATATGCAATGCTTTCGATGTCTTATAAAACAGAGTAGACTTCTAAGTTATCAAGACAATATATTTTTTCTACAGTACGTATAAAAGATTTTCTTCTTTACAGATGAAAACAACTGAGCAGGAACCTCAGCTCACTAGAGTTATATGAAATCTTACATTGTACATCTTCATCAGGAAATACAAAGTTTGCTATTTCACATCTTTTGAGAATAGCTATCCTGAGCAGATGAACTGTTACGATCAGCAAAGGGTCACAGTACAGAATAAGCATCTGTGCAGTTCAGGACCTTGTAAGCATCCAAACTGGAATTTAATTTCACCTTTTGGCTCTTTTCCCTGCATTGTGGTAATTTCTCTGCTGTCTCAGGCTACATCTGAGGCTTTTGGTAACTCTGGTGCTCTTCGGCTAGTTCTTCTGCCACGCACCATTTCTCTGTGTACCTTTAGATGAACCATCTCAGAACAAACCTCTCTTGGATGAGAAAAGTCTCTAGAAAACACTGGTTTGACTCCTAAGATCTGAAAGTGTTCTGTTACATCCTGTGTACTAGACATGGAGTACAGCTCTGCGTAAGTCATTAAATGTGTCCCATTGACCTAAGTGGGAGTTGGACCAAACCCCAGCAGATCGTTCAAGTTCTTTAAGGTGGTTCTTGCTCTCCTTTTGTGCAAATGAGAAAATTTGAATACAATTAAGATATATATTTGGGACTGAAGAGCAGATGGATTTGGCTGTGTGCTATGTAATAAATTTCTGGCTTTGTAAAGAGGCTTTTTTCGCCAAATGCTTTTGACCAAAAAATGATTTGTAAATACCATTTCTCAAAGGTCTGATTGTAGTAAAACGGATACAAACTGCTAACATAACATTGAAGTGAAATTACTGTCAAACTGTTTATGCTTGCAAAAACGCATACACCATTTCGGATCTCCAGCAGATTGTCTAGCTCCACATAATGAGGTCCTTTTGTACAGAAAGGAATGCAAGTCTCAGAGATGTTGACTGTGTTTTTAGTAATATCTCTGAAATGTAATGAGCTCCAAGAAGTGTGCTAACACGCATCGCTGCACTTTTAAAGCTCAGAGATAAGCATTTAATGTGTAAACGTGTAACTTCCTTTTAAAACATTCAGATGTTAAAACATTATCTTTCTGTAGACTTGCATAGGGCCAGAGGACTTGTTGATGAAGCTCTACATAGTCTTCCTTTCTCCAAGGGTCTGGCTCATTGGTATCTATCACTGCAGGAGCAACATAAACAGGGTTTAGTTCCTGTGGTCCCAGGAGTTTTGCTATTAATTGCAGTAGCAATAGGACTGGACCACTCTGACCAGGTATCAGGTAGGTATGCTGCCTCTTTGCATGGGCAGTGTGCTATATACCATTAGTATATTATCTCCATATCAATAAAGAATTTCAGAATTACTTTCTATATTTTGAAGAACATATATTGATCATGTCCTAAAATGGAGTCTTTAGCCAGTCTTTCCTCTCCCCACAAAAAGTGCCAATCTGATAGCACTACAGGTAGATTAATTTTGTTTTCGTAAAGTATCTATTTTATCATCTTTATGAAGCCAGTGAATTTGACTAATGTTAACTAGACTACATTAGTAGTAGCTAACTGGTATAAGCCTGAACAGAAATAATATGATCTTCTCCCATATTATTTTATCGTGTTATTCTGTTTTCTAATCTTGCAAATATTCTCAAGAGGAATTACTCACATGCATAAAATAACCTCATATTCTTTAATGTTTTCATGCTTGGGCCCCAGCTTACAATATAATTTATATTAAAATTGTTTCTGAGTATAAAAACCTGCTAATTATTCCAGATTCTGTGTTTAGTAATGCATTTTGAATGGAGAAATACGTCTTATTTGTCCAATTTTATCTTTTCCTGTTTCCTCCTGATCTGCTTTGTAGTTACACATATGGGGAGAGCATTATGCACATGGGAAAATACTTCGTAATTTGGTGATAAAAGTGCTCTTCATGCTCAAGGAATAAAGGATTACAACTGATTTGACATTTTATTTTTTATGGTTTTGGTTAAACAGCGGAAGAAGCGATTCAATTCGTAATATGATTTGTGAAGCTGTATTTTAGTAGTAAGTACAGAATGAAATTTGAAACATTCATTTTTTTGCATGTGTACATTGTAGTAACAGGGGATTTTAGTTTTCTTAAAGTGTACTTCCTTGTGTTTTACATTTCAGCTGAAGGACTGAAATTAAATTTGTGTAGGAAGCCAATAAAAGGGGTTTATGAATACATTCAACTGCTACTTTTTTTCAGCCTATGACAAAGTGAATTTCCATGACAGCTTGTAAATTCATGAAATTTAGAACTTCAGTTAAAACCAAAAACGAACGATGAAGGAACCTAGAGTACAGCTGCAAGACAGCAAGATTTGGAGACTTAGGCACTTTTGAACCATTTTAATGTTTTTCTGCACCTTTGAACTGAAATACTTTAACCAGAGTGGTGTGCTAGTGTTTACAGACTGGGATTGTGTTCCCTAAGTCCTATTTGTTCTGTGGTTTCAGTGATGCTTGCCCCATAGGTTTTAGCCTTGCAATTCAGTGAAAATATTTCTGTATGAAATTGGCCTTCTGAGGAGCACCCACATAAAAAGTATCAGCAATAACAAGCTGAAAGTCAGATTCTAATACCACAAACCGAGAGGTGAGTTCCTCTAATAGCAAGGAAACTACATTCCTTCAACCTTTGTAAAAACAAACCACACCAACAAAGAAAAAACCCACCTAACTCCAGTGTCCCTTGCTCCATCAAACATTAAAATCAATGATTTGTAACAGATGGAAACAAAGACTGCTTGGGTGATTAGGGGAAAGAAAAGCCTAACTTAACAAGGAGCAGGGAAAAGAGAACTACTTTCTTTGAGTGTATACTGGGGGTCAAGGGAGGGAAATCTTACTGCGACAACAAATAGATGCAAATTAGCCAGTACTAAAGTTAAGAATTAGGAGCAAGTTCTCTGTCCTTACCGAAATCTGATTCTGAATAACTTTTGGAGTTGAAACAGGAGAGGGGAAAAAACAAACAAAAAAAACAACATAGAAACAGGCCTTTACAAGGAAGATCATCTCATTTATGAAAGGGGTTAGGACATGGTTCCTGAAATAGCAAGAGACTGGATTTCCTGATCCACATGCAAGACCACTGTGGCTTTGGAGACAGCTGCATCATGCATCATTTTTGTCTGTCTATATCCACTTCGTGTAGCACAGCGTGACAGGTGGGCTCTCAAAAGCAGCAATCCCAATGCCACTGTCACTACCAAGTGGTAATGCTTCCCTTGCCCTCTGCAGAGCAGAAAGTGTCAGTAATGGTAATCACATGCTTTCCTTCCTTCTTCATCATAACCTCAGTTCTGGCAAATCAAATTTGATTTACCACACTATCCATTTTTCTCTAGGATGAATTATTTTGTGCCTGTATTTCCGCAGCTGCTAGAAGTGACCTGGGAGAAAAGCCTTTCCCACGGTAAAGCAGGAGTGCTTGCAGCTCAGTACAAGCTCTTCCCATAGCCCCGTTGTACTTCTGAAAGAAAGCGTGTTGCAGGCTCTCTGGCATCTTCCTCTCCTGACAAAAAGCCTCAGAGCTAATACTTCCAAGGCTCATAAACATCAGCCTCACTTTCACTCATAGTTTCCCTTTCTCCTTGCAGGACAGGAGTTAAAATAGTTAATTGTTCACCTCAGAAAATCTAAGTCTATCTTCTGCCTTGGAGATTTTGTCTTTCAATTGGATACACCTGTCTTTTAAGCTACATAAGTCTCCAACAGATAGAACCTCAAGACCGGTACCTGTGTTTTAATTCTGCTTGTTGTGACATCAGAGCTTCTCGTCTGTCCTGCCTTGTCAACATTCAGTTCCAGTATTTTCAAACAAATTTCCAACACTTCCTCTGGGAAGCTGCTCTAGAAGCTTTCCAACACCAAGCCTTACCTTCACCCACAAGTAGTTGAGCTTTACTACATGAACCATGGCAGAGCAGGAGTGGGTACCCCCAGCAAGGCAAAGACCTCTACAAGGGAACAGACACAAGGCCAATTAGTTTTATCCTTTTCATCAAATAGGAAAGAATTTACATGTACTTGTACATTTACCTAATCCTAGCTACAACACTCTACAGGGTACAATGCAACTGTCTCTGTCAAATTATGTAACTATTTAGTTTGAAAATATTTCTCCATATAGTCTCATCCATACGATATAAATACCCTTGCAAAAGTAGTCTTTCATCTCTCTCCTTTTTAAAATGACCTTGAAATACAAGAGTCCACTGAAATTAATAATATTTTTTATTCTTCAGAAAGACCTATGCGAACTTACATTTCAAACTTGTCATGTTGTCTGGTTTTAGCTTATACAGTTAGAAAGTGAACTTTATGAAAACATCTAGAAATTCTTTGTACACCAAGTAAATATACTCAAAAAGTAAGAACGCAAATTATAGTAAAATGCTTTTTTAAGAACACAAGGGAAAATAAAAATGATAAAAATGAAAAAATAAGCAGATGAGCAGACCTAGAATCTTGAATAAATCTGGGATATCCCCTCTCTAGAATTATTTTGGCAAACACACAGGATGGATTTACATAGAGAAACCCTGATGAGATCCAGGCTTTATCCCCTTTACTCAGGTGTTGTGAGTGTTGTGACGACAAATATGGGGGACTGGTATCACAATAAAATGGGGAAAATAAAAACCTCTCTCTTAACTATGCAGGGAGGGCTACGAGTAACTTTCATCTCATTCCTGTGCTGCTATAATTTATGGTAGTTCAAAAAGAGTACAGCCAGCTCCTGTCCTCTGGAGTGCAAACACACTGCCTCTCCTCCGCGCCCTGCCATTTCTGTTTAGTGAGAAATAAATAGGGCTTTTGCAATGAGCCACACAAGAAAACTAGGAAAGAATATTAAACTTGAAGAAGGGCCAGCTAAGGTTGTCCAACTGCTGCTTCTTTCCTCCACAGCTGAGAGAACTGCATCATTAAAGCTAACGCATGCTATTAAAGAACAGCATCAATTTTAGAACACAAGTTTTTGTTGTTGTTTCTTTTTTGTTTTGTTTTGGCAACATTCAGCTGGAGACAGTGTCTCTCTAAACTCACTCAGTTTGCCTTGTTTTGTAATACAGCCTGTTCACTGAGGTTGACCTGGGTCAATAACGAATGTACCAGCAGCAGTCATAAGCATCATATTTATCCATTGAATTTTCCTTTGTTTTCCAGGTGGGAATCTCACAAAGGCAAAAGGCTGCTTTCTACTTATGCTGTGCTTGTCTTAGAAAACTCACAGGGACTTGAGTGGAGTGGATGCGAAAAGTCCTACTTTTCTGCAGGTTACTTGCTGTGCCCAGAGACCTCTCTCTAAAGCTTATCTCCTGAGAAGAAGGGAACTCCTCAGAAAGTTTAATTAAGAACATTTCAATTACATTCATTAGCAGCATGCTTAGATATCTACTGCTACAGAGATTCTAGCTTAAAAAAAGGAAAAGGTGAGTTAGCTGGAATAAAAAAGAAAAATTAATATTAAGCATAACCATAATGGTGGGATTTATTGTTTTATCTTTGTTCTCATTCTGAGAATTGACTCTTTTTAAAGTCAAGACATACTTCAAACATTAAATCTCACCATATATTAACACACACAGAATGCTCTAACACATAGTGAAACATCCCATATTCTGAAGGTGTAATAATCCTCAAAATCATCATCCTAAACAGATGGCTGTAAAACATTCTATGATGTCTTTCAGGTGAAAGAGTATTCTTATGCATTAACAACACGTTTTTTATGGGGTGGGTGATGCACGAAGCAGAGCAAGATGAGTCCATCAGTAGCTGGATGCACCAACCCTCTGCTTCACAGGAAGGCAGGACAGAGTCCAAAATACTCAGTGACATACTTCACCTTGTTTCTGTGATTTCGTTCTTAAGACAATCAAGGGCGAGTCCCTCCTGCTGAGGGACACTTTCCTGGAGCACAAAGCCTGAGCTGCTCCTCCTCAGTGATAACACGTGCTGGAGCCTAGCTGTACCAGCTGCTTGAGGCTCAACTTCTCCCCTTTGTGCAAGCATCTTGATGACAACGAGGAATGACGCTTCCTGTCCTCTAGCAAGCTCACCTCCTGGTCTTTTTCTTGTAGCTTTTTCTCCTGAACTCACCATTAAGTCTGCTCAGTTAGCAGCTTCCCCTTCAAAACGGAATTATTTTCTGCTGCGATGGTGGAAATGCCATGCCACATGCACATGCACCAGTACATGAATTGCTGTGGAGGAGAACCACAAGAAGCCCTAGCCCAATCTATCATCCTCAAGTCCAGCAGTATTGTGCAGATTTCTATAGCCGTACTTTTATTAAAGGTCACATAAGATGTTTCAAATGCCAAAAGAGAGATTACAGGTTTTTATCATGCTTAAGTGTGAAGGATTTTCTAGAAGGAGAAAAACCAGAAAAACCAGAACCCGTCTCTTGCACTCCAGCAAGATCCTGGTGCATTTAGAAGCAAATGCAAAGAAGCAGGCTTCATTAAAATAAATAAATAAATAGATGGAACTTCATTAAGAACAACAAAAAAGAAACACAAAGCTTGGCAGTTGGTTTTACTTGAAGCAAGGTGAAACCAAGACATCTAAATTTTTTAATGGTAACCCAGAATGAAACAGAGAGACACCAGGATACCCAGGAGTTGTGTGGCTAGGGAAGTCCCCAGGAGACGCACGCTCAAGTCTCTGCACAGGCGGTGGAAAGCAGGGAGGGAATCTACGGTGTCTGAGGGCAGCACACTACTCACTCCCAGGACACAGTTTATCCTAAGGCTCTTCTACTGTCTTTTATGTAATTTTCACTGTCCCTTGAAATGCTTGCTTCTGTTTCAGTGCAGAGTGAAACCAACTATGAGAATTGCAGTTTTCTGTCTTCATTTTTTGGCAAAAATAACTAACTGGAATAGAGTAATTTGCAGTCTCTGGCTCAATGAATATTGATGCACCCATGCAAAATTAAACAGCTCCATTCAAAGAAAAAAGTAACTATAGCATTATTACATAAATCATATAAATATCTATAGCCCCCAACCAGTTCTAGTTCCAAATTAGGATCCTAAATGACCTAGTTCCAGGTGAATAACGTAACCAGGATATTGCCTGGTCTGGAACGGCTCGATCATTTCTCCTCTTTCTCATACCTCATTTTGACTAGAAATTCTCATTTGAGCCCAGCAGCCTAGTGGTAAACACGTTTCTGAGGTGTCTACTCAACATTTGTTCAATAAAGCATTATTTTTTTTTTCTCATTTACATGCAAAGATTAATCTACCATTTCTGCTGAGACCCAAGAATCATGCCTACCAAAATGTTCTCCAAACTATTTCCCTTTAAAAGGAAAGGTAAAGTCAGTAAGCTAAAGCAGACAAGCTCAGTGTGAAGGTGCAAAACCAAAAAAGCTAGGCAGAAGTAGAGAAAGAAGTCAACAGTTCTACTCTGTGTTCCCAACAACTGTTAACATTTTTTTAAAGACCATGCTTTCCTAAATCTCTGGCGGCCAGGTGCCTGGAATTGAAATACTCACAAGCTCAGGTGACACGGGATGGGACCCCACATGCACAATCCCAGGGAGCACTAAAACCATCTCTAACTTACTTCCAGAAGCTTTCTCGGTGTATTTTTCCACCTAAGACTGACAGTTCACACATCTGACCCTCTCACAGTTTCTCACAATATGCTTTTTTCCCTGTCACAATATGCTCCCTCCCCCCCCCCCCCCCCCCCAAAACTCTGCTACCTGGCTTCGGTGCTAACCACAGCCTTATTTTTGATTCTAGTATCTGTAACACTAGGCTATTCCAAAACCACAGGTAAGAAAGATTAGCTAAAACTCTGACTATTTCTGTCTCCGGGAATAGAAAATCTGAAACCATTGATGCATTTTTATATAATCAAATCAACTCTCAAGTAATTCCAACTGCTATAATTTTGGTTTTATGCAACAGCTTTATAGGAAATTCTCTAAGCATGAATGAATTACCGCCTACCTTCCGCTTTTAGTGTTTTCTGATAAGGACATCTGAGGAAATCCTCTGTCCATGCCTGAATACAGTACTATTTTGGAAGGGAATATGGAAAAAGAAATATGTAGCTGAAGGTATACAAGAGATTGCTTTTAAATACCTGCTGAATTTCAGCTCAATGTAGTATCTGTTACTAGTCTTAAAAGAAAACAAACAAAATTTCAACGCTGATGGAAATCGGAACGATAATTAACATTTACTTAATAAAAGACACATCCTTATTTAAGAAAGTACAGGAAAAATGAATTGGGTTTGTTGGAATAGCCAGCTACGTTTCTATCTCTGTTTTAAGATAAACTTTCACAGTCTTGTCTTGTTACTCATGTTTTCTAGGTGAGTAACCAGACGCTGAGGTGCATTTACCCATTGTCAGTGTGAAGAGCTCATCTTTCTTGCCTCTGACCAGGGCCAGAGTGTCCCTGCGGACACAAGCGCATGTGCCTGTGTGTTTCAGCTGAGGGCTCCCATGCCACAGCGTGTCCCTGCCTCCACATGGTTACCTAACCTGGCATCCCCAGGAACTTGGTCATCATCGCTCGTCTTGCCCTGCGTTGCTTAATATCGAGTGACTAAGCACTGCTCTCTGCCACCCACTGGCATATTTTTTGCGTTATATACCACATTGCAAAACCTCCACTAGCTTCATCTCCTTCGGCAAGGTGAGGAACGAGCCTGCCCCACATCATTACCCAGCACATGCTCGATCTTATCGGGGAACAGCCTGAGGAGACGCTCAGCATACCAAGACAACAGGGGGATCGCGGTGAGGAGAGGCTGCCGGGTGAGCGGCAAGGCACGGGACAAGCGGCAGAGCCTCCTGGAGCTCCCCCAGGGCCTGCCGGCCGAGCTGCCGGCGCTCCGCGGGGCGAGGGGAGGCAGGCGACGCGCCCGCACACCGTGCTGCCCCTCAGGGCCCGGGCACAGTCTGGGCAGTGGTTCAGGCCGAGCAGGCATCCATCTCGTGCTGGCAGGCAGGCAGAGCGCTCTGATTGATGGCTCTCCGGGGCTTGTCTGTACTAACTCTGAGGTTAAAATAAGCAGATCAAGTTGCCTAAAAGAAGAGAGTGTAAACACTCATTGGAGGTTTCTAGGGCGGTTAAGTGTTTCTAGTTGGAAAGTTGTCTCTGTTTCTCCTGTTACGTCCCGCCACCGGTCAGAGGCTTTACCTGTGTTTTGTGCCAGGTGCAAACTTGGAGTTTGTCCTTCATGGAGAACGTCGGTGCAGTAGCACCATAAATGCCACATCACCAGGCGTCTGACAAAGCACTGAGCCGCCTCAAGAGCAGGAGGATCACCCCCGAGGATCAGCCCGCCGGCAGCCACCCACCTTTGGCATGGGCCCGGCCAGCGGCATTGCACTCACAGCCCCGACAGGGCCCAGCGCACCGGGGAACGTGCCACACGGGTGGGCTCCGTCCTCTGTGTGCAGGGTCATGGTAAACAGCGAGGCCCCAAAATGTCTGCTTGGGGTCGGCTGGCCTGGAGCAACGCTGAGGGGGCTGAGTAGGTGGCAGTGGTACAGGGCGTGCCCCATCAAACTTCCTTGTGAATGTGGGCCTACTGCCGACAAACCAGAGACAACAGGGAAAAGCATCTATTTCTCATGTGATGAAAATCTTTGTATTAAAGTGAATTATTTTCTAATAAACTAACTGAACAGCCCCCATTCTCGAAGTGCTCTGGCCATCTCTGATCAGAGGCTGAACTCAGACTCCTCATAGACAGACTCAAGAGTACTACTAGAATAACAACAGTAGCAGCTAAACCACAGGGCGGCAGATTTTGTGTACTAAAAAAAATCCCAAATGTAATCATATTCTGAGGAGGCAACTTCAGATTTTGCTCATGGGTATAAGAAGTTTTTACATCATCTTTTGAGAAGATCACCATAGCTGAAACCGATTGTCCTGTGCCATTGGAAAAAATGGCACTCGACATGTCAAGCAGGAAAGTGTTTTTTTTTTTTTTTTTTCAGAAACAAAGATATAGCAGTTTGCCAATTGTATACAAATTTGGAAGCATTTTTATAACTGCAGACACTCTTTCTAAAGATTTGACCAGCCAGGAGAACAAAATCCAGAGCTGAGTTCAATATACCAGTCTGATTAAAGGTAACAAGAACAAGTGATATAAGCTGAGTACAAATGAAGTTCGACCAAAAATGAAAAAAGGTTTCTAACCCCAAAATAACAAAGTTGTGAGAAAGATTCTTAACAGCAATGGGGATGAAGAATGGGAGCAGAAGATCCTTTTTATTTTAAGGAGACCCGCAATGGATGGTCTACACATTAAGATGGTTTCTCAGCACTGGTGACTGCTACACAGCGCAGGTGCTGCTTCTAGTCTTCTAGTTTTATGTCTGTTATCTCCACTTAACAAAGAACAAAAAGTGATTATTTTTTATTTTTTTATTTTTTAAATCTTAGTCCTGAGGTCAATGTTGCTGCTATCAGCTTACTCTCTTAGCATGGACAAATGGACAAGATGTTCTTGTTACGTATGCACTTCTGGTCTCAAACAGCTATGGCAGAAATGGGGAAAAAAAAGTCAAAATATGGCAACGAGCATGATCACACATAGAAAAACAAACAAACAATGTGGTAGGCTAAGACTCTACCTTCTGGAAATGGGTTAGCTAAGGAGGTAAGCCAGAGGTCCCAGATGATCGAAGCAGGAACCAGAGCAGGGTCAAGTGTTTGCCATGCGTCTTGCACTCCAAGCATGCAAAGGATCCAGAAACAAAAAGTGCACTAACATATGGTCCTCCACAGAAAGCCCCTGGCACTGCCTGTCCAAGGACACTACTAGTATCAGCATCTCTGGGCCAACAGGAGGTTCAGCCAGCACCAGCTCAAGAAGTTCCTTAATCTGAAAAAGTCATCGTCAGGGAAAGTACAATATTTACTTGCTGTTCTTATTTCTCCATAGCCTGCTCATGCCGCTGCTGGAAAGAGGCTATTGGGCTGCAGGGACCTTCAGCCTGGCTGCTCTGATTTTTTCCTTCCAATTTTGTTTATAAGACTGTGGGGGATGATTCAAAAGCAGTTTCTGAAAGGAAGAAAGATGGCTGGAGAAAGCATGGCTAGATTTGTTTTCCTTGGAGAGCAGCCACATGTAAATAGTATAATTAGTTCTGGAAATGAGGAGCGTGACTTAGCTGTGCTCCCAAGCACCTTCTCCTCAGTTCAGTCTTTGACACCTTTCCAGGGAAATAGCCTGAAGCCATGGGAAATTTTCTGATTCTCCACCTTCTGCAGAGAATCACTGACAGCAGTCTGTTTTGTCTAACTGCACTTCAGATTCTCTTGCAACAGTCTAATCTGTAACGAACTTTTTTTTTTTTTTTGGCACAGAATGAGAACAGATCTGTTAACATTCAGAAGTGGTCTTAAGGCTTTTATGTTTTCAGCCTGGATTAGAACACCTCAGAGAAACACCACGTAAGAACTAAGCTCTTGCCAATAATTTCATGCTCTAGGCTAGATGTAGACCACTGCAATACAGTAAGTGTGATGGCAGACAATACAAGAGGATCTGGATGTTTTCTCCTCCTCATACCTCCCCACGAATTCATAATTAAAAAAGATTGCATCATACTGCAAAGAGAAACACTGTATCATCTGCCTTAGTTTGTTACCCCAAACTTATTAAAAGTTCATAAAAATTTAGCACAAGGAATGTATCACAGGATATACAGTATTTCCAGTTTGATCATTTTTTACTCAACACAAAGGGAAAGCTGTTACCCAATATACAAAATTAATGCTATAAATAATTCCAGTGATGTCTTAGTAAGAACAGGAACATTTTAATTGCCTTCTGGCAGTTTTGGATTACACTTCACGCTGCACCACATCTGTGCTCTACAGATGTGTAAGTGCAGAGCTTTCTTCCAGTGGCTAACAGTTGTGGAACAGTTGGGGTGTGTGTGTGCGCGCGCAAAATCCAGAACACATTTATAACAGCCTGGTGCTACAGGGGTGTAATATTTCTCACGTTAAATAACAATCTATATTTTTGGGAATGTAACATGGCAGTAATCACAGCATCTTTTCAACAACCCATTTGTGAAGACCAAAACCTACTTCTGTTACCTATTCTCACACTGTCTGCTGCTACATTGACATCTCTGAATAATCCACTACAAGCAGCATCCATTTTACTGGATGAACTGAGGGACGGCAATGGACGTACTCTTCTTCATTCTGCCCTTCTCTAGCAGATCTCCATGGTGCAGCGGTTATAACCCAGTTGGGATTTGGCTCAAAGGTTAGCACTATGCTTGCATTGTTTCACATGATTTTGAAGAGTTTCTCTGTTTTTGAAAAGACAGTTGAGCAAATAAGATGTATAAAATTATTAAGAAGCTGGAAGGCAACTAGGACTGGCAAGATTAGTGCTGAGGATTTAAGTAATTGTTTGAATAGTTTTTGATGTTGTATTCAGCTGTATAACTCTACCCTTGTTTTGAAATAAATTAAAACATTTGTAGAATTATCCATCTTACCAACACTTCTGTATCGACATGGCTCTCTGCTATAGCCATTATGATTTTCCCCTGGGAGGAGCTAGCTTGATAGCTTGCTAGTTTGAGTTAAATGACTTAAATGATAAGTGGCATTTTGTTCTCATTACACTAAGAAAAGTCAATCAATATAAAGCACATCAATGCATTAATGTAAAAGCAGAAACCAAAGAAAACTGATATTAAATGGAAATTTAGAATCCATTATATTGAACACTACAACTCAATTTCCTGAACTAGAGTTGACAAACCACCAGTAAATGTCCAGTAGGGAATAGTTCTGCCCTGATTATACTGACTAGATGATTGAATAGGTCTTTTCCTTCTCTAATACCTATGAACATATGAAAATCAATGGCAGCCCACTTAGTGAAAGTACCTTCCCTCCTTTGCCTCAGACGCGTGGTACAAGCTCCCTTTGTGAAACGACGCCAAAAGATCTGGGCTGCACCTCACTTGTTGGGGTGCGCCCCATACAGGAGCTCTGGCCACCCCCTCCTCCTTTCTCACTGTGGGGCTTGGTCAAAGCGGGAAAGGAAGTGCCACTGGCCACGGGGACTAGGCACGGACTTGTCCCACAGGAGGGCTTCTCCTCCATTTGGGTGCCTTGACAACATGGGTGACGACTATGCCAGAGAGACTTGCTACGTGAACTGATCCAGCTTGTTTTTCTGCCAATCGTGTTGTCCTGCAGGCTGCAGAAAGCTCGCATTTGAGGAGTAGATGTGGACACCTTTGTATTTCCAAGATTTGATTGCAATTCTCATTTCTGAGCTGTCATTTCATTTAATTTCCAGTAGATGCTACTCTACTCTAGATGCTAGCCATAGCCAGTAATCACTCCTTCCCTGAACACCAGACCTTTACAGCAATGCTTCTCTGAGCATTTTCAGAATACAGGAAAACAGTCTTTCACCATCAAAATTTGATCAATGGTATGAAAATGATTAATTAGCAAGAGAAAAGGAAGGAGCAGAGGTAGGAGTCAGATCCTGTGATATTCCTGCTTAATGAAGCCCATGCTGAAAGGCTAATACAGGACTGGATTCAATAATTTAAACACATTTTGGTAAACAAATGCAAGAATATGTGAAATCACATTATGCATCAGCAGTGCTGGTAAAAAGCAAGGATGCGTATATGAGAAGCAATAAGACCTTGTTCGGTAGTGAAATAAGGGAAAATGGAATAAAACATCCTTTGAGAGGAGTCTTTATGAATATAGTATACACACAAATTTGGCCACAAATGGTTTCACGTTCCTGTTTACAATACCTAACATTATTTGCACAGCTTCTTTTTGACCAATTTTGACATGTTTCTCTGCTTTTCTCAAGAAGAGCATGTGGCAGAATCCTTTCCATCACAGAAAGGGTTATAGGTGCCTTTGTAAAGTCTTTTGAGGCAAAAGATATGGTTTAGCTTTAAAAAAAAAGACTGTTTCTAAGCTTTTTTAATCCATGTGTTCACTAGTGCTGTGTGCCATGGGCACCAAAGCCTGCCATCCATTACAGAGCACAGAAAATCTCCTAATCCAAGCTGGGCCAAGGTAAATTCCTTGCCAGAATTTGCGTTCATGTTATTTGTCACCGTGCGTTTTGCACACTTGTGCTGGAAGCACTTGGGTGATAAAGCCTGGCAGCAGGTGTCCCACATACAGCCAGTCCAGGGCACTGCTCCCTGTGACAAGAGTGAGGACATTGAATTTCCACGAGAGCCTTGCACTGATATCAAACACCTGGCGGGACAGAGACCAACAGCACTCACAGGCAGATGTCCCCGTTCAAAGCTCTCGCCCTCCACAAGGCGTGCACGCTGAGAGACGCTGGGGGGGTCCCTGCTGCCCTGGGACTTGTCCCAAAAGCCGGTACCCTCAGGCACGATGGCCGTGCTCTGAGCAGCACATCCCCTCCTGAGCCCCAGCTGGGAGCCGACGCTCCTGCTGCACGTCAGCTGAGAGGCTTTCAGGAAGAGGGACAGACGCAAGCCAAGCCGACCGATAAAGCAACAGAAATTCCGTGAAATTAGCAAAAAGGAAAAAAGAAAATGAGGATGTGTAGCTTCAGACTATAATTAGCCAAGTCTACTGTGAATATTAATGAATAACGCTGAGCAGCAGAGTTTTGCCAACACTGAGTATTTCTATAGCGACTCGTCTACAGAAGTCTTTGCCACTTTTTTTTTTTCTCCCACTGATACTTTCAGTAAATTTTAAAATAAGTGGCAGCATTAAGTTAATCTTTTATTTAGCTAATAGGAACAGGTTGCATTAGAGCTTTCCTGGAATAAATGTAAGTGTACTTTAAACTGAACACCTAATGGCAAATCCACATTCAGCTGGGAACTGCACTAAATACAGCTTTGTCAAATCTTGAGCTTTTATTGCAAGTGTCACATTATCTGACCTTTTTCTTAAAGCTCTAGTTACCAGAACTGTGTTATTATGTGAAAATCTCAGCTTTTACTCAGGGAATAAAGGTTTCCAGCTCCGATAGCTACAGAGAAAATGGCAATTCCAGAGGCTCCTGCAGAAAATGAGAGGTACCTAAACACTGACTGCTAGAGAAAAGAGATAGAGGAGCTTCAGCTCTGTGCTTTAGGCACCCATAACTATGGACATTACAGGTGGCGTGGCTGTGTGGGAAGACACACTGCTACGCGCCGAGGGGGCAAATGGCCCAGTCTCCCCCTTCCTGACTAGCTAGCCCATGGGGCCCCTGCCCCAAGCTGGAGGAGGGTGTTCCCAGGCATCGCCATGAACCTGGGGCTTCAGCCCTGCTCAGTAATGCCAGTGAAGTCTCTGGAAGGCATTCAATTCTACTGAGCTAGGATTAATTTAACCACAGCGGTGTTATTTGTGCACCCGATAACCTTTTAACCCCAACATCTCAGGCAAGGCTGTCACCTTGCTATGATAAGTTGGCTTCCTTCCTTGCCCTCATCAGCTCTGTTCATCTCCACCACGCTGAGCTCCAGGCCTCCCCCGCCTGATTCCCTAGACGCTTTGTTTCTCGTTTGAACTTTAGCTGCTTGAAGGATAATGTCACAAGCAATCACTGCGGCAGCAAGCCTTGCAAACAGGATGCTGTTGCTTTGCATAAAAGATCATCTTTATTGAACGCGTTGCGTGGGAACCTTAATTCAGCATCAGGAGAGATGACTACAAGAGCCTCCTAGACTGCAAAGCGAGTACACATCAGGCACCACTCACAGTCGAGAGCTAAAACACACATCCCTCCACGGAGCAGAGCCTCCACGGCACCATGCCCACTGCTATGTGCTGGGCCTCCTGCTCTCCCTGGCTCTGCAGCCAGCACCACCAGGCTGCCTGCTCCCACGCCGGGACTTCAGATGTCCCCAAAGTGGTAGTGGATCCTGCAAGCCTCAGAAGGTTAAGGTTGCTTCAGCATCTCTGGCTGGGCCACCCACATTGCTTTCACCTCCTCCCAGTCGCGACGCTGAGTGCCTATGTCACCCAAAAGCAAGCACTTCCCTTGTAAATCACAGAATCATCTAGGCTGGAAGAGACCTCCAAGACCACCTAGTCCAACCTCTGACCTAACACTAACAAGTCCTCCACTAAACCATATCACTAAACTCAACATCTAAACGTCTCTTAAAGACCTCCAGGGATGGTGACTCAACCACCTCCCTGGGCAGTCCATCCCAATGCCTAACAACCCTTTCAGTAAAGAAGTTCTTCCTAATATCCAACCTAAACCTCCCCTGGTGCAACTTTAGCCCATTCCCCCTTGTCCTGTCACCAGGCACGTGGGAGAACAGACCAACCCCACCTCGCTACAGCCTCCTTTAAGGTACCTATAGAGAGCGATAAGGTCACCCCTGAGCCTCCTCTTCTCCAGGCTGAACAAGCCCAGCTCCCTCAGCCGCTCCTCGTAAGACTTGTTCTCCAGACCCCTCACCAGCTTCGTTGCCCTTCTCTGGACTCGCTCGAGCACCTCCATGTCCTTCTTGTAGCGAGGGGCCCAAAACTGAACACAGTACTCGAGGTGCGGCCTCACCAGAGCCGAGTACAGGGGGACAATCACTTCCCTAGCCCTGCTGGCCACACTCTTTCTTACGCAGGCCAGGATGCTGTTGGCCTTCTTGGCCACCTGAGCACACTGCTGGCTCATATTCAGCTGACTATCAACCAGTACTCCCAGGTCCTTCTCGGCCAGGCAGCTTTCCAACCACCCATCTCCCAGCCTGTAGCTCTACTTGGGGTTATTGTGCCCCAGGTGCAGGACCCAGCACTTGACCTTGTTGAACCTCATACAGTTGGCCTCAGCCCATCAGTCCAGCCTATTCAGATCCTCCTGCAATGCTACAATTCCTCATTGCAACGCTGGAAAGGGGGATGCGAGGACTCTCATTTGTTTTAAATGAAAGATGACACACCAAATAAAAAGAACACAGCCAACCACACCAGTACCTTACAGCAAGACTTGAGCAAGTCTCTTAAACACTCCGTGCCAAGCTCGCCTGATCATAAAACGCCCGCATACCCCGCAGCAGTGTTCCACAGACAACTGTAATTGAGGAGTGTGGAGGATGAGCTGCTCCAACAGGGAAGAGCATTATTACTTATTGATGCTCTCTTCCACATCTCATGTGTTCCACAGCCCATCACTCAGCTGGGAAAGACCCAGGATGCTGCAGTTGCAAGCTCTTCCCCTCCACACAGATGGTAACCTAGGCAATATGCAAACATCTGCTCTGCCAGGGAAGGGCTTTCCTCCTGCCTTGCTCATCCCTGCCCAGGCACAAACCGTGGCAGTAATTAGGACGGGCCAGAAACACTACTCAAAAGCTGAAAGCAAAATATGAGAAACTGCAGCAGTTCCCACACAACCGCATAGCTAAATAAGAAAAGATTAGTAGAGAAAAGTAATCTCTTAAAAGGCCAACCAATCCATTAGGAAAAGCAAACACGCACTTATTATTTTCTCCATTTTCCTGAAAATGTTGTTAGCGCGGAAGCGATACTCTGCCACGTTCCGCAGTGCTTGTGCGAGACGTTAATTCTCAGGTGATAAATGAGAAACTGAGACAGACTTTTCCAGAAAAATGGAAAAGATCAGCCCTATGCCTCAGGTACTGTCTAATTAAGCCATCCATTACAGCACGCACCATCTAAAACCCACAGGGATGGTTTTTTGCTTTACAGGTGGATGCGGCATAAATAACGTCCTTTGTAAAATGCCTCCACCATCGGTTTTAATTGATTGCTGCATCGATTGCGTGCACGCATACGGCGGTGGGGTCTCCAAAAGGATTTTCATAACTGGTCATAGCACTCACAAAAGCAATGTGCGCTCACGGTTTACGAGAATGATTTTCCCTGCGTCGCTCTCTGCTACCCCAACGCCTCTTGCCCCCAGGCAGCCGGTGGCTGAGCCAGCTGCCTTCTGATGCTGAAGGCTGGGGGAAACGGGTGGCGATGTGTGCCTGGGCACAGCCTGGGGGGACTTACACATCAGCTCCACAGCCAGGCTGGAGGAAACCGCCAGACAGGTAGCCAGCACATTGGGAATCCCAGATTTGGGCTTTTGAGTAACAGATTGCTGAGCGCCCAAAGAACCAGAAATGTCAATTCTTTTATAGCAGCAGCAGTTTTTTTTTTTTTCTCTCTTTTTTAGCTCCAGTTTCTATAGATATCTCAGACTTTGAGGAGCGGTGCGAAGTGAACGCCGTTGCACAACCGTGCGTTAGGGACGGCATTCAGCATGGGGGCGTGGGAGGGGATGGCAGCTTGCACGCACGGCCTGGGAGCCCCAAAGGATGTCGTAACAGCTACGCGGTGAAAACATCTGCTCCTCACTGCGGCGCCTCCATTTCAGGCACCGGCAGCACGCAAGCACAAACAAGCCCCGAGCGGAGGCCGCTCACATCTAAATCCCCACATCGGGATCACGGCCACGGTGTCCGACTGCTCTGGGGCCTCCAGCGTGGCCTCCCCCCGACCCAATTCAGACCGCTTCCCCTGGGAAGTAGGCCCCAGTATCTGCAGGAAGGGAAGGCACAAAGTGCCAGACCCTGGCGGAGGGGTCCCGTCCAAGCACCAGAGCGCAAGACTGCATTTGCAGGATGTGCCCAGCCCCACGCAGAGGAGGACCAAGGGGCCTCACTGTGAGATGTTGCAGCATTTGCTTGCCAGGCCAGAAACGACGTCTGGAGCCCATATTTTCCTTCACTTCAAACTTGAAGTGCGCCTGAGGAGTCTACAGTCTTTGACAGAGTTTTATTTTTTGCAGGGGGTGGGGTGGGGTGTATTTTGAACAGCCTTTAAATACCCTGTGGGTAGGAGTATTTCCAGTTTTGGCATGATGCGTGCATTCTGATAAATGAAATCAACCTACAAAGTGGACCTTTGCATTGACAACCAATACAGCATGCGTCTGTGCTAGTGACTCACGCAGCCTGTCATATTTTTTGTTTTGTTATTTAATGTATAGTTATATTTACACCATAAAAATATTTATATCGTGGATATTTTAACATCAACGAACAAATACTTGGTAATACGCATTTACAGAAAGGATATTTTTGTGCTTCGTGACGCTGAAATCTTTATAAATCAATTTTTCAAAACTTCAGAACATTTTGTGGAGTATGTTGCTCACCTCAGAAGAGAGAAAACTATATGGCAGAAGCACTGCTGAGATTTTTGCATGCTTTTCTTTGAGCATGCTAGAGATATCAATGTAATTAGTTAATAACACAAACCTGGGCACGCCATCCTTGTCCAAACAGCATCGTGAGCTGATCAAGTCCTGCCACAGCCGGGTACAGGAGCACCTGCCCTGTTGCTGCTGGGGAAGGTCCGAGGAATCTCAGCACAGGCAGCAGCCGTCAGTACCAGGGGAGAGAAATTTCTCCGAACCACACCAGCCAAGTCCTGTGACACTGCCTGACCCAAGCGGGGTCCCTGGGCCGTGTCCTCCTCCCATACGCTCATTATGCCCGGAGCAAGCCTACGAGGTGTGAAGCCGCAGACGGCGCTGGGCGACAAGGAGCGACCAGCGAGGAGCAGGGCTTTTCCTGTCTGCAGTTCACTGTTGTGTTTTGAACAGAAGTCCCTGCGATTCACCGGTGGCCTCCTACAGCTGATCCCGGCTGTGGCAGGAAGACCGCCCCCTCGTAACGCAGGTCACTCAGCAGAGCCCGCGGCCCTCTGCCCAGCACCGTGCTGTCGGCGGCCTGCTCCCCGCAGGGACACCAAGCCACCAGTGCTGTGACACTTTCTGTCCTGCTCTACCACCGGCACGCCACGGGGGCTTTCAGAGCACCGCAGGACGCTGAGGCAGGCCCGGATGGCAGTCACAGTGCTGAGCAGGGCCTCCCGGGGCCTGTGCTGCCTGGTGCCAGGTTAAAAGCACTGGATGGCTCAGGCGCCTTCGCTTCAAAGCCGAGCGGGGACTGCCGGCCAGCCCCACAGCTGCAGCACATCTGCCTGGGCGCGGGGCTGGGCCTCCAGCAGCCTGCTGCAGACAGCAACCAGCAGCACCCACAGCAAAACAAAACAGACGAAATTAATGGGAAAGCAGAGCCAGGGAGCTTGAGCGTGCCCGAGGCCAGGCACCAAATCTGTGGCAAAACCAAAGCACCGCTGATTTCTCATCCCCACGCGATTCACAAGGCAAGCGGCATTTGCAGTGCGTTTATGTAAATCCAAAACAGACTGCTGGCCTGGCTTTAATTTTCCAGAAAGCCGACCTCGCACAGCTTGGGAGCGCAGAGACCGACCCAGCAGGCACAAGCAATGCACATGGCTGCTCCCCAGCCCCGTGGTGAGCTGAAGAAGCGCCCTGCCAGTGCCAGTGCCCCGGGATGGCAGCAGCCTCCCGGGCCGGGTGAGGTCCTGAGCCTCTGCTGGAGGCGCAAGCACCACTGAGTGGCTTGGGTCATGGCACCAGCACTGCCGGCCACTACGGCTCTTTTTTATAGTGCTCTGAAAGCACAGAAACACATTTCTAAGAAGCCCACACCAAAGGAGACCACTGCTCCACCCTGGCCTCCGGCAGCAGCCAGAGCTCTTCCAGCCTCCGCCAGTCACATCTCTGGGGCTTCCCAGTCAGAAACCAGCACCATGCCCAAAGGCTCCTGCTAGGGTCATTTCCTGTTCCTTCTTCATGCCTCCCACTTTCATAGAGTAGCACAGGTTGAAAGGGACCCACAAGGATCATCAAATCCAATTTGGTAGGCACAGTCCTTTTCAGAGGCAGGATTGTGCTCTGTGATCAACATAAATTGTTTTATTTAAAGCAGAAGGAACTTAAAACTCATGGAAAGATTCAGAGAGATCCAGGCATACAGCTTTGTTCTGAAATGCTCAAACATCAGTGCGTAGGTGGTCATGTCAGTAGTCTTGCACCAAACTGTAAATTATACAGTAGCATAATTTAGTGTACTGCAGATATTGCCATGCGTAATACCTGACACATACTTTATATGGGATGTTGCACCAATTCTTAGAAACTGCAGCTATCTGCTGTGTTATGAAGCACGTAACTGAGAGTACTGTGGTCCTCAAGGGGAATTTATGACGTGGCTGTTGCTGAGGTAATGCACTGCAGACCCCTAAAGTCATCTCGAGCTACAGGAATGCTTTATTTTAGTATCTCCTCACACAAACTTCCTGCCCTGAAAGTTCAAGCAAGGCTTTAGGTTGTCAGCCCATTCACTGTATTATTTTCAGTGACAGGCAGAGCTAATTAGCTTGTATAGTGATTGTGTGCACTACTCTACCCTCATTATTTCTAGCCTTGCCATGCAAGCAACAATTACGACGCCGTAAGGACACGCAGAGCTATGCCTGGAATCTGTTGAACTCGGCAGAGGCGCATGCCGGAGCCATGCCGCACCACCACAAAGGGTTTACAAAGAGGTCTCGCATGCTTGTCTGCCTTTCCTCTGCCCCAGCAGCTCCTTCCCAGCCGGCCCAGGGGGAACAGCCCCTGTAGACCCCACAGGAGTCAGCACCCGGCTGCTGTCAGGGCCTCAGTGCACCCGGCCACGGCACAGCTGGCAGCTCACCGGGGAGCTGAAGGCCACTAGTGTTCAGGAGAACATGCAACGCAGTGTTTTCTCCCAGTAGCCTCTTCTGGGTGTTTGCCCTAGTTCCCTATGGAGAACAAAGCAGGGTGTAGCTTCACACCGCCAGGTATCGCTTTCCACATTTCATTAGACAGCTAGGTGACAGCAAGGCTTCTGAAGACATGAGCCTAGCACGTTCCTCTGGAGGTGCTAGGAGAAGCCCATGGGTTGTCAGAATCCTAACACTGGGTCCCCTAGACCTTATCAGATCTGGCAGTGAGTTAGCACAAACTTGTTTTACACACACTTCATTTCTATCCAAGCCCTGTGCAGCCTGGAGAGGGGAGCCTCCTGCACCCTGTCTCCCACAGCAGAGTCCCCTCCGTCCTCAAAGCCGCGTCCTCTGCTGCTGGGGCAGTTCCCTGATGGGCACAGCAGCTGCCAGCACGGCTGGGTGAGCACGCCTGGGCTCACAGCCCTGGGATGCAAAGCGAGCATTGCACACCAGCACAGCAAGGAGTGGACGTGTAAAAGAAAAACCGCAAGGTGATGTGGCTGTTGGGAACAGTCACACTGAGGCCGCCTACAACTCTCTTCTGCACCCCTAAGGATTATAAGAACGGTCAAGGGCACCCAGCCCACATCAGCTTTAAGACTGATATTGGTTTAAAGTGAGAGAGGAGTGTCCTAGAGATGGGGAGGTGGAAGGCGATGTGATGTTAGAAGAAGCAAGCAGAAGCCACCGGTGCCCTAGGGTGTTGCTGCACCCAAGCACTAGCAGGGACTTTCTGTCAGCAGCCAGATCTGCATCTACATCAGCACCACTGCCAGATAGCTGGATCCAGCCTTCTGGAGCAGCTGCTCCTACAGGTCCAAAAGACTATTAGTTTGTGAGGTGATAAAGTCTTTTTTTTTTCCCTTGCTTATTTTAAGAAATAATTAAATAATAATAAAAAAGCTGCAGTTTCAGCAAGAACAAGAGTTGTTTGTGTGCTGTTGGTTCCAGTAAAAGACGCCCATACTTCTTGCAACCAAGCAGGAGTAAGCACAGACTTTTTGTTGCTTGCTCCCACTCCAGCAGAGAATTGGCCGACACAGGTGCAGCTGTGCATCCTGTTAGCAAAAGAGGAAGCAGTGGCGGCAGCACTTTTGAGGTTGCTGTCCTGCATCATATCATCTGTGCTTTACTTTTGCTAAGGCCCACTAGAATCTTTCTCTCAAAGCTCTCTCATATGTCCCTGCATTCAATTTCCCAGCTGTACTGGTTTGGACATGATTATGTGCATTCAAGTGAGAATAGAAAGCAGAACTGGAAGTGGCATAACCTCATCGGGCTATTTCCTAAATTCAGATGACAAAGTTGGCAGCACTAACTATTTCTGTAACACAAACATGACTGTATAGACTTTACATTGTCTTTAAATAACAGATTCCCAAGACTGGAGTCCAAATATAGTGAAGCTTCCATTAAGGAACATGCTGGGGTTAGAGCAAAAATGAGTTTCCCAGCAGAGTGGTCTTTAGTTAAAGGTCAGAAAAAATTATAATTGGAAACCTTATTAGGGTAATTTAAGATACTCGGTGTAGATGCCAGTTGAAGGAATATTTAGTGCAGTAAGTACCTAAGCGCTTATCGAGAGTCTGAGTCCTTTAAAAGGTTGTTATAATCAGTATAACACAGTAGGAGAAGATAGCCTAGTTTATGTACGTGAACTCCAGCTTTAACTTTTGAATTCCAGTACTTTATAGTCTTAAGCTAGACCAGACCTTTTTTTGTGTGTGTGTGTGTCTGTGTGTGTGGATTATTCCAGCAGGGAAGCACCTCCTGCATGGTGCCACAAGGTGCTGCTTCTGAAGCCGTCCTGGCAGCAGTGCCCGCCACCTTCCCCCTCACACCCCTCACCCGAGAGGCTGCTCCTGCCACATGGATCCAGCCCCGCTCGAGCTTCTGCAACAGCACAGCCTCAGTACGAAGGGCGTTTATTGCAAGCCAGCACCGCCCAGCCCAGCAGACCCTGCAGCAGGCGAGCGCTGCCTGCAGCTCCCAGCAGCAGAGGAGCCCTCACTGTCCTCCCGGGCAGGGGGCTGGGAACAGGGATCTGCAGCAGAGGGGCTGGTTCCTACCTGTGCCCATACTGCCCTCCCAGAAGTCCGCTGAAAGCATCCCTTCCGTTGCAACAGGCACCTGACCAGAGCGCACGGCACGTAACTGCGCCACTCGCATCCCTGGGGCTTGCCCGTGCAGAGGGTTTTGTGACCGGACATCAGTACCTGCTCTCCCTGCACCCTCGACACCAAATCCTGAGCAAGCTGCAGTCAGAGACACAGAGAGCCAACACTATAGCACCTGCCCTGCCAACAGCAAACCAGCAGCACCAACAGCTAGCTTGCATGTATAGGTAGTTGTGGTTTTGGTACGGACCCCTGAGAGAACAGATCAGGTCACAGACAGGCTTTAGGAACTCACCCTACAGACAGGGAAGGAAAAACCAGCAGCTGCGTGTCATTGCTTTCAACAGAGCATTGGCATAACAAGCAGCAGCTTACCTCTGGGTGCTTTCTGCCTCCATGTAACAGGATGAGATTTAAAAGACCTGATTTCCAGAAGCATCTCAATTTCCACAGCTGAATCCCAATCTTTCTTTTGTTACCTCGAAAAGTTGGACCTGCTCATGAGATCTCCAGGCATTTCTCTCCCGGAGATGTAAAAACAAAACAAACAACCAAAAAACCCCACCAACCAAACAAAAAAGCCCTTTCAATTCAACCCCAGTGGTTTATAACAATACCACAGTCTTTAGCTACCCCCAAATGGTAGCAAGCTTTTTGTAAAAAACAAACACAAAAAGCAGTTGAGAAAATCTTTTCCTCTCCCACTGCAGAACTTTCCCAACTTTAAAATTGCTTCCCAAGGTGTAGCCTTGCAGCTGTTTATATTTACTCCAAACAAGCGCATTCATTCCTTTTTCATTTTAATTGCCCTGCCAGAAGGTATCTTCTGAATGAGATCTTAATTAGGAGAAGTAGCCTGTGGAAGCAGAGTATTGGATCCACCTGGGACAAATTGAGATAAATGTCCTCACCTTCTCATTGCACTTTAACGGTGCCTTGATATTCTGTTCAAAAATCTTCTTTTACTCTTTGCTATTGTTCTCGGGCTGAGCGATTTAAAAGCCTAGCTTTTGCTCTAAGTGGTGACAGCTATGGAGACACCTTTTCCTTTCCCCTCCCGGATGGTTCATGGGTACAAAGCTAAGATTCAGTAGAGCCTATGCATGGACTGTCAGCTCCTGCATCTTCCCCTATACCTCAAAGAAGGATTTTAGGATGCCCCTTTTCTTCCCTGGGTACCCGTGCAAATACTTAACAGCAAAATAAGCCGTAACAGCCTCCCTCATCTCCCTCTGTCGCCGTCAAGGGAAGAGGGCCGGGGGCTGGCGGGTGTTTGCTTGGGAGCCCGCGGCGGAGGCAGCAAGCTGCTGGGGCCGCCGGCTGCCGCAGCAGGGAGCCAACACAGCGTGCCAGGAGTGCGGCCCCCTCGCTCCGTCCAGCAGCACCCTGCACGCCTCTCACTGCTGCTGGGGGCTTACTTCGAGACAACAATAGCCCAAGCAACGTGCACGCGTGTGCGTTTAATATAAACGAGAATCTGCAGAAGCACCATTTACTAGGTTCTCGCGGAGGCATTGCTGGCACCGATCTCCTGCGAAATTCACGGCAACGGCATTTCCGAAGGGAGTTTGGGTTTGTGCTTTTTTTCCCCTTAAGTTATATGAAAGTCTTCTATTCATCATGAAGATTTACTGATTGTTCTAGGAGTCTGGGATAATTAAATACACAAAGGCTTGACAGCTATAGTAGAGCATATTCTTTTAGCAATGCTAACAGTACGTTAAATCCAAGGAATTCCACTCTTATTACACTGTGGAGAACATAACTAAGTTCAGCGTACTGGATATAAATATCCATGACGCCACTTAAATATCAAGTACATGACTAGACTACAGCTATGGAAGTTGTGTCTCACTTACTCGTTAGTTATTAACGTTAATGACCCCCCAACTCACTTCCATTATGCTCATTACTTCATAGCTGAATAAAATCATTTACATTCATCATTTGTGGGTTTTTAGTCTCATGAGGACTTACAGGCTAGTACTACATTGTTCTGTGAGTATCCCCAAGTTTTGCAGAAAGCAAATTCTTGCCACCCCTCCCCTCCCGCTGCTAACTGTCCCGCTATGAAACAGGTGGCTATCTGCCCTCCAAGTGAGATTTTATTGCTAAAATAAAGTAAAAATTGTTTTAAAACAAAGAACACACATCTTTATAGTAAAACTCAAGTTTGTTTTACAATTAGAGAAAAGAGTCACATGGTCCCCCAAAAAACCCCAAGTTTTATATATATTTTGAAAATATATTTAAAAACATAAAAAACTCTATAGTTAAACATATATTATGTTAATCAGTACACTTAAATATAGCTTAATTATATTTACAATATGACGCAGTTGCTTTTAAATTTTAATGCCAATTTCAGTTTTTCCCAAAAAACATAAAATTATATAAATATACAATAAATATTTATGTTACACAAGGTGAATAGTAGAGAACAAGGCCACAGACATGAACTTACATTTGCAAGTCTTTACTTTAACACAGCACTAGGCCTGCTGACATGCATGATATACCTTTGTCACAAACAGACCACAGCAAGATTTTAATTAAGTGACATGAACGAAAACCAACCCCCCACCCAGCCATCACCCCCCAACTCTAACTAAAACTGCCGAGCCTGTGATCGTGTACGTAGCGGGTCAGGCAGGTGAGAGTCATGGGACTGCCTTTAATTGCCAGTTTCACGTTATGGATGTTGAAAGCATCAATTGGCATATAAGTGGCGTGTTACGGGAACATACTCTAGAAGTAGTTAGACATGGTTCTGTAAGTTCTCGGCTCCATCCTTTAGTTCTCCCCACCTGCATGGGCTGCACTTTACCCCTTTGGGCGTATTTTAAAGGAATTATTCCAGTGGTCTGGCGTGCAGCCGCCAACAGACTGCTGTACTGCAAGGCTCCCCACACCACGGTCAGTGAACGGGCAATGGGGAACAGGAGTAGAAACCTCATCAGGTGGCTCTGCTGCAAAAGACAGAGCAGAGTAGAAGCCACTTGTTGTTCGTGCTTTAATATACTAGCATTTGTATTCCCTGGTCAAAAAAAAAAAAAAAAGTAGTTTTTCTCCATTTTGTATTTTAATGAAGGCCATCATTTTGAGTTACTTTAAATACCAAGCTATTCTATGAGTAGACCTATTTATTTTACTCGTCTAGAAAGTTAATGGCACAACTTGGACCTACCATCCAACTGTTTTAATTCTGTAACACGAGTGACGCTCTCACCTATTCCGGGTGAGGATGACTGAGTTAAAGATATACCCATCATTAACTTCAGGAAATTAGGAACTTTATTTCTGGCATGATTTAGGTGTTAACACTTCTTTTGGAAATACATTTTATTTGAACTCGGAATTACTTTATTCCTGTATCTGATTAAGATCACCATTATGTCCTAGCCACCGTTTCTTTTTCCATTCTACATGATCTGTTTGGTATTCACTCATTAGCATCATCCTTTCCCCTTCCTAAACAATAAAACCTAATTTTCAGTGGAGCTACCGTTACACTGTCTCTCTGCAGTAGTTTAGAAACACTGCTGAGAATAGCACCTTAGTAATGTTTGGGTCATTAAACGCAAAGGGTAATACACAGACAAGTACTGGCTACAGCAAAATGAAACTCTCCCTTGCTCCAATGTCCAGTTTGCATAAAAAAATACTTTGGCTAAAGTTTTGAGGCATTTCAGTATGATCTTCATGTCTGATTTTTATGTGGGAGCCTACATACCTACAATTAATTGACAATGGCTCAACTTTGAAGTTCAAATGGGTCACCTAACCTTGTCTTCTCATTTATGGTCCAGTGGACTCGCAGCCAATACAGAAAGTTCAGAAAGTTTCCATTTTACAGTTGGGATGGCTCTACTTTGACAGTCCGTTAAATTGCAAAGGGAGGTCCTCTTACCTTAAGTAGAGGAAATCACTTATTTTGCTGGCCTACAGAATTGGTTTCTACTAGGAGTGACATAAACATATTAAATGTATTCTTCATAGGTAATACTTGTGGGGGATGATATTCCAAATAAACTTTGCCTAGTCCAGGTTTTAATTAATTTCAACAGAAAGGCGTAACCGTTGCAGCTTCTGCAGTAGTTATATCTTGCAGCATTTTCATCTTTGTTTATCTACAGTGATTACAATTATCACATCTATCTTCAGCGAGCTCACTAATGAGCTGTTTCTGCCTCCCCACCCACTGTAGCCAGCTCAAGTGCTATGCCCAAACTCTTAGGCTTACAACCTGATGTTTTAGTAATACTTCTGTGAGGGTAGCTAGAGCAGCAGCACAGGGATAAATAAGTTCGTCAGAACCAAAGCAGATGTAGATGTTCAGCCTGCTACTCTAGCACTTACTTCAAGTTTACTTTTAATGCCAATTTGTTTCATGGAATAAGGCTGACAGGAGAGTTAGAGCTGCATTCACATAGATGTTAATTGCTTTCAACAGAGGCAGGGAAGCTTTGGACAATTTCTGCCTCACTCCCCTGCTGTTGCAGAGGGGTCTCTCCGGCACGGATGCCGCAACTGTTCGCACACTGTGCTCTCCCCCAGCACGTTGAGGCCTGTGGCTGCAGGACACACTCTGGAGCAGAAGGCTGCACTACGTGCATCAGTGCGCAAGGCAAAGCCGTTTCTCTCAGGCAGCACGCACAGAACCAAATTCAGTGCTGACTACAATCTGGAGAGCAGCAGTCAAGCCAAAACACTGTTGTTTATCCCTGAACTAAGCTATCTAGTCCCATGACATCCCTCTGCTTCGCTGTAATCATTCCAGACCCTTTTGTATTGACATTCTTGCTGTGCTTCACCAAGACATTTGATCCAAGCCCAGGATCCTGTTACATTACAATCATTGCTCTCAACATTCTAAAGAATAGTTTCTGCATGACAAGCTCCAGTTGTATGGTAAGTGAAACATTTCAAAGATCACCATCCAATTCCTTCCAGAGGGGTATGGGGGGAAACCAAACACAAACAAACATGGTATAAGAAAATGCACGTCTCAAAAGACAGTGACTGAAAAAAAAAAACAAAACACCAAAGCATGTTGTCAGACAGTTAAATAAGTGCTGTCTTTAAGCCTGAAGTTCAACAATGTGAAGTGGAACATCACCATTCTTTTTCAGTTGCCTTTTTTTTTATTTTATTTTTTTTTGTCAGTAGTTGGATTGCTATTGCAAACACCTCACAACATACAAAAAAACAAATTGGTCTTTAATCCAGGATAAGGTAATCATTTTTTATCTTTTTTTTCTTCCTCAATCTGATGGGAGCTCAAAAGTAAGAGAAACAGTAAAACTATGACAACAGCACCTTGACATTGTTTTAATTCCAACGCTATCAGAAGTTAAAAGCAGTAAACAGATATAATACTAACAAGAATAAAGATACTTACTGTCTAAAATGTAAACGGAATGTTTTGGTTCAATTTATTTTTCTGAAAGAGGACAGTATCATCAATTCACAATTGAAGCAGCATGCAATTTTATTCTTTTTTTTTTAAACTTTTTATACTTTCAATTCTTGGCAACGGCGACAAACCACAATGTTATCGAGGAATGTAATGCAGACTTTTTAGTTTGCTTTTTTTTTTGTTGTTTTTTATGTTGTGCGCAAATGACTTTTGTTCCCTTTCAGGTCATGGATATGTTCAATAAATAGTTTGTGGAACCACTGTACTGTATAAACTTCAGTTATACATGCAGTCCATAAAATTATTTTTTTACTGAATAATTTACCCTGTTATGTATATATACAAATAGATAATTTTGTCTCAATATAATCTATACAACACAAATCCACTATCTTCCCCTTTTAATGGTTAATGTACATACACAGGAAGTGTCTATTCTTATAAACCGCCAGCCAACTCTCTTCTTGTTATCCATGGTGAGAGCTCTCACGTAAGACTGGGTAGTTCGGCACTGGGAGTTCCAGTGCCTCTTGTCTATGCCCCTGCAGCCCTCCTTTGTGTACCCCTTGGGGTTGCATTTGGTCTCATAGAAGTATTGCTTCAGTTGGCCTTTGGGTACTGGGACTTTTTCAAGGACTGTGACAGTCGCACCAGACATGTCCACTGCAGTCTTTTTCTCTGCCGCCGTCACCCACTCGCTCGTACTGTCACACACGCTCAGTTCCCCACGGCGAGCTGGGTCAGAGTGACGCCGGACTCTCATGGACATGTTTGCAGCATCCAAGTAGTTTTTGTACTCCTCGAGCAGGAAGAGCAGCGGGGGTTCCAAAGGCACTTGACTGCTCAGCATGACTCGGGATGTGTACAAGTCTGCATCCTTGTTTTCCTCGCTGGGCTGGATGTCCTGATCTTCATCTAGCAGCTCCTCTATCACATGTTCAAAGGTGTCTGCCAGCGATGTCAGTCCTCTTGAACCTGCATTGGGCCCGTTTAGGCTCTCAAGAGTCCCGTGGGTCCGAAGACCTGGGTAAGCCAAGCTGCCTTGTCCTCTTACACTAGCTTCTTTCATCGGGGCAGCTTTCATGCAACTGAAGTATGAGATAACCATAGTAAGGAAAAGGATGGTCATCACTCTTCTCACTTGGTGGAACTGTTAAGGACAAGAACAAGAAAAAAAAGTGTTTAATTTACAAAGGACCAAGTAATAAAGATTCATCTGGGTTATCATGAGACATTATGCATTTTCTGCAGAGATCTGCTGCATATGCAGCTGCAACTCATTATCAGTGATAAAGCATAGCCTTGTACCAAGGTGTTTCTTTGATTTAGATTTTCACATAAATCACATGCCAAAACTTGGGCAACATTTATAATGGTGAGTCAGAGTTCTTATGTGCCAATGTCCTTCTGTGGTATTAGATTAGATACTATATGGACCTCTTATTTGTTGACTGATTACACCTATTTCAAATAATAACTGAAGCAGAACTGCTATTTAGCAATGCAGCATTTGAGCAGTAAAAGGCAGCTTCACGAGTGTCAAAGGTATGACTTCCATTTAAAGAACAAATGCAAATATTTGATTTAAGATCTCTCTATGCCAAAAATAGTTAAATGCACAAGAAACTGAACAGCACCAGGATAAATTGCATTTGTATTTTATATGCAATCTTCAAAACACAGGAAGACGCTGTACAGCTCTGGGGTCTCAGCAGGTCAATTCCTCATCTAAAAGTAGAAGGTATGTATGCACAAATATAGAACAAGAAAATGGTGCAGGACAGTGTGCTTGCAACCGTACTAAATTTGAGCTGGAAAGATTGCTCACATCATGTGAATGCCATGGAAAGGGCTTACTGGATTACAGAGCTGATAAAGAGCTATACTGAAACAACAGCACCAGAACCACTGTACCGTATTTTCCCAGAGCCACTCACCACCTATTCTCAAGCAGGCAAAGTATCTACTTAAACACACGGCTACACACACACACAAAAATAAAACACAACACAACCAACCAGGAGCACAACCAGGCAGCAGCCCTGCTTGCCCTATTTAAACACAGCAGCTCTTCTTTGTTTCCCCCATTCTGCTCCCAGTTCTGGAGCATGTTATGAGCTGTGCCTTGATGCTTATAGGTACACTTGACTAGAGCACGGAGGGATAGCACCATGGGTGAGTGCCAGTAAGAAAACTTTTCACCAGCCTGAGCAAACTCCTTTGTACCAGCACTCTGAACAGTTTGGGCTTGTATGACTGTTCCTTCCCCAGTGCTTTGCTGAGTCTCTAGCAATCATACATTCCTCAGGGTAGAGATTAGAGACTGTTTCCCCCTGAAGTATGGAGTACATACTTAAGGTACTATTAAAACAAGAACATCCCAAACCCTGCTGTGACAGACAGCTATGCTTTCTGTCTGATCCGAAGTGCTACTACAACATCTATCATGCCCAGTTGTTATTTCTCCTCCTTCCGATCCCGGCTCTCATCCGTTCTGCTTGCTAGAAAGCAATGGCATTGTTCACATTTTTGAAGCAGCAGCTAATGCTTGTTTCAAAGCTTTTGAAGTTCATTCGGAAGTACCTCATACTTGGCAGCACTCATTGGAGTAAATGCTATTTCTGTTTGCCAACAGGGTGCTATGTAAAAAGCCTTACTTCATCTCCTGCAAATATGCTGTGGGAAACTAGTACTCTTAAGACTCCAACATGGAAAGACAATCTATCATAAACCATACAAAGAAAATGAAATATGTACTAGAGAGGCAGTGGCCAAAATGCACATCTCTAAGTCTACTTAATGAAGTGTTGGGGAGTGGGCGAAGTGTTTGGTTTTGTGTCTGTGCCCCTCCCCTCCCACCACTGAACACGACTGCAGCTAAGAGTCATCTCCACCCCAGTCCAACTTTACTTTCTTCCCTCCATCTCTTCCTGTTTAAGTGTTATTGTGGCATAGATTTATTAAGATTAAACAAACCTGACATCTGTGACTCACAGGAACACAGTGTTTGCTCTAACTGTGCAGAACATTAATATTTAGCAGATTTTTCATCCTAGGATTTTTAAAAACATTTTAGAGGGCAATATCAGATTTCTTCCTTGAAGGGAAGAAACACACTAGACATGATTTACACACAAGGAAGAAGGCTATCAGTCTTCCTTTATCAAACACAGAGAGACAAGAGAGAGGGAGAAGGGGTGGTTCCCCTAGCATACCAGGACAGAGCCAGTGGAACATCATACGCTCCCTCTTCGAGAATTCTTTCATATAAAAGAAAAATGACAAAAACCAAACCCCATATCACGTGTTGTGACCACCAAAGCAACGAACACAAAACAGATCTTCTGGCTCCTAATCAAGTTCCCATTATTTTTGTTAGAGTAGTGCCCAAAGATCCCAGCCAATATCTGGACTCTGGAGGCAAGATCCCGTCTGAGCACACAGTGCCCCAGAGAGCCCTCCAACACAGAAGAGGTAGGGCACAACAGACAGGGTACCAAGGCAAGCAGAGAACTAAGAAAAGTTTGCACACATCGGCTAAGTTCACCCTCGGAAGGCTGAGTATTTGCTCAATTCAATAGGTGAGCAAAAGATGCAATGAGTTCTGGCACAAGCCACATCCCTCACAACTACCATTGGGCCATTAGGGTAGCAATAAACTTGATGGGATCCTAAGTGACTAGAACAGGGGCTGTGAAACTTCATTTGCATGGACAGCTTTCTTACAAGGAACAAAGAGGGAAGGCAGAGAGATGTAGAGCTATCTTACCATGGCCTCAACATACCCTCAGCAACCTCCACCAATTGCTGGTTGATTACCAGATCTAACACTACTCTATATCTGACATTCAATTAATCCTTCCTTATTCAGTGTTTCCTTCCACTTCTGAGGGAAAACGCTGTCAAGCTTGATCAATTTGTATCCCATCCAATGATATCTGACTGTCACTATTTGGGGTAGTAAGAAAACGTACAGCTAGGCTTTGAAAACCCACAACTTTAAGACACTTTAAGATAGCAACTATTCACAAGTAAACGTGGCCCCCTAAAAAGCCACCCTTTTCCCTCCCGTTTATATCTGTAGAATATTATGTCAAAGTAAGTTTTGGCAGTACAGACATGGAATATCACTGTCAAGAGAAAATAGAAAAACTTCTACTTGCTCATAAAAGAGTCCTTGACTATTCTGAACAGTGTAAGCAGGCTGTGAAAAAAATCTTCTAACATGGTCCTATACAGTCAGTTCTGGGCAGCAACAAAATGATACCGCGTGAGTTAACAGGATGAAGTCATCTGTGAACACCTAGGAAACCTCTTCGTTTTACAGGTCATATCTTCTAGTAGTAGTTGCTCTAAATCTACTAGTGCACTAGCAGAGTAAGAATTAAACCTCCCTTCGTGGTTGGAAACAGCCTTTCAGCTCCTTTTGAGTTGACTCATGAGTGCATGGTTCACCTCCCACTTGGCAAGGCAGGACTAGTAAAACCATGCAGCTCCAAAAAAGTCATTGGAAACAAGTTGGATGGCAGTTGCCCATCCTTTTCCTTCTGCTCCCCAACTGTCAAGGTAATATACAGGTATTATACAGCAAAGATGACAGATGCTGGCCGTCCTGTTACACCGAGCACCTTGTACACCCTGCACACCAGACTGCATACACCCTTCCAGTTACGAGGCAGTCACCACGTCACCCCACATGGAAGTGGAAGACGGGCTGGAACACAGGACAAAGCTGCACTTGCCCATTTCCCCAGCACACAGGCTGAGCAAGGTACTGCCCCTTGCCATCTCGGACACATCTGCTACTGCAAGGCCCTGTCTGGAGATGCCTCAGCCCTGCTTGGTACTCCCACGGCAGATGCTGCCCAAGTAGACTAAACAAGTTCTTCCCACAGAGGCTCATCAGTGCTCTGAAATGGCGTATTTTTACCTGAAGCAACCCAACTTGTGGCATAAAGACCACCAACTGGCACCAAGCACACCAATACCATCAAATGCCAGCCAAGCCAGAGCAGCTGTGGCCACTTTTTGGCCACACACAGGTAGAAAAAAACCACAACCCAGTCACTGATGATGTGGCCTCACTTTGTAGTCCTATCATGCATCCATTCTCTCCCCTCTCAGCTGTGGGAGGTTCAGATCCCTACTCCCCACAGCCCAGGAACAATGAGTGAAGACTGCAGCTCTTTTTCACTCCTCCCACCCAGCTATGTCACTGGATCAGACTCCTCTAGGAGAAGAAATCTTACTTCTGTTGCTGTCTGATGGACTGTTGAATACACCTATTACCTTGCAAAAAGTAGGTGTATGCTGTTTAAAATACATGTATGCCAGCCCTCTTGAGACCTAGCTTTAAAAGGCTTCCTCGGGTCACACAAGATGCCTGTCAAAAATGACATTTGAGACAAGTTTCCTGAATGCCATCCACTCTCATGGCTGCAAGAGCATTCTTCTTTCTCTAATGCAGCACAGTGAAGCCAAAGCAATGAAAACAGGTCACCCACCATGGACCAGATCTCAGGAAGACATGACCTAGTTTGTACTTCAATGAAGTCCATACAATTACAGCTAGAATAAGGGCACTTAATTGTGGCAGTCATCTCCACTAATGGGAAGGAGGCTCATTAAATTGAAGGTCATGTCAATTATCTACAGCTAGTTTACATATGCAGTCAATTACCTATCTGTATTATTTACTTCTGTATTTGCATTCAATGAGAATTGACCAGTTAACTGTTTTATTTCATTAGTTTTACTTATTTTAAGCAGAAATCTAACTGCTTAACAGGTTGTATTTCCAGCAGAGAGACCTGAGTAACAGCTGTGAACATGAACTTGCTTTTCTGCATCCTGATATGTGCTATGGAAGTTGAAACAACTTTCAGTAGTGAATAGATTCAGAATGCTTTAATCTCCAGAAAGGAATGTGCAGTGGAAGATAAAATTAGCAGCAAGACGACATTCATTTTCTGCCTTGCCATTTTCTAAGACCTTTATACAAAAGTTCAATTTACTAAATACTACTGAATGGCACAGGCATGAGTTCCTGCACTACGCATCATTACTGGAGTGTGTGAACAGATACCAAAATGGGATGCATGTCAGCACATGATTTGCAAAGACTAAGTGTACTGAGAACAAACAGCATTAACCTTTAACACATGCATAACTGGATGTCTGACGCACTATGGTTATCCTTACGGCTATTTATGCAAACTATGTAATTATTTTTTATTACAGAAAATATAGCCCCCCCATCTCCCATCTATACATACACAGGCACACCCACACCCAATTTGTATTCTTGTAAGTTGGTGCTTCATGTCAGGAAGAAAAAAAATATTTCATTTTTATTCCCTCATGTTGGTTTTCCCTGAGGGAATAAAATCTACTTAACCATAATGCCAGAGATGGCAGAGACTAAGCCAGCACCATTTTGAAGACTAAGACAAATTACAAACAAATTTATATGTAGTTTGTAAACTACAACTTTTAACATAAGAAATTGTCTTTGATCTCATGCTACGGAACATTGCCCATAGTACAGCCTCTGAGAACACAGCATCTCCAGCAGTGCCTACATTGGCTCTAGAGAGCATCTGTTTAAAGTACTGCAAGGAGTTTGTGGGGTTACCGGGGTTTATCGGACTCTTCCCTCTAGACATGCAAAAAAAAAATCACAACGTCTCCCATCAAACAGGTGAAAAAGAACCCAAAGAAAATGAATGCCAAAATATTAATGTCCCAGCGTTATACCCTGATCTTTCACTGACTTATGCATCAGAGTTTCCTACAGATTTTCTTCATACCTTTCTGGATGCCCAAACAGCCATGCAAAGGACTCACATGCTTCAGAGCTCTAAGAAAGAATTCAGACGCTCTACTGCGTAGACTAGACAGTCTCATCATTACAAGCATGCTTATACTTCAGTTGGCCAAGTACGGGACTACAAGGAGTTCCCAGCAGGATTTCTGTCGGACAGATCTAAAACCCATTCTGCCCATACCAGGAAACAAGCAGGATGGGTTTTGGCAGCGTGCGCAAGTAAAGAAAGAGCAGGCCAAACTCACAGATGGTATCAGAGGTTTTGGAGAGACAACACCCATAGAAGAGAACAGATGTGCACTATTTTTATACTTTTACAATGGGAATTAATTGTTGAGCGAGGGACACATGCTGCTTTTCCAGCTGTTTGTGCAGCATCCCACACAAGGGGCACTCAAACCACACAGGGGTTTTACTAGGACTACTGTAAACAAACTAACTCAGCTCTAGAAGGGCACGTGTGTGCGCCACTGTGCTTATGAAACAATTCGCTTAACCGCAACAGTTTTTTTGCCAAACCCTCATGTTGAAATAAAGGTATATGGGGGAAAGTCCCCTTCAAATAGAAGGTGCTACCAACAGGCCTACTTCTGTTCATCAGCAGGAGTAGAATGGGTAAGATATGCGATACTCGTATTGCCATGCCAGGAATACTGGCCAGTAGAGATACAACTTCCAAGTTTAAGACCTCAGCATTAGTGAATTCCAGCTTCTGAACTGATTTCAGGCTTAGAAAGCTGCATCAAGCTGGTTTGGAGTATGTGTCACAACAGATTCATGCCACTACTGTGTTCATTCAGAAGTACAATTATGACTTCTGTGAAAGCAGAGTTCACCTACAGAACTGGTTATTTAAGAAAAAACATACCAAGCAACAAAACAAGAAGCCAACCACAAAGCCACTCCATGGAATAATTACTCCACGCCACGATACTGTCTGGTTCCTCCATGACAGCAGATAATTACAGTTCTCTGAAACCATTCGCTTCAATAGCCACTAGAGCTTTATTTAATACTAATTCAACCTGTGCGTGGAAGAACATTAGGGCAGAGTCTCGGACCTCAGAGCAGCATCTGTGGTTTGTCTTCCATTTCACCACTGCTCTTTGGTATGAAACACTGCACTGAATCGTCACAGGACCAAGCTATTCTGCCAAGCACACACATGAAGTTAAGGATAATTGGCATTCGAGAGCAGGAACAGAATGGAGCACGTTGCATGCAAACTAGCGTGTGTTGGATCCTTTGTACTGTGACATGTGTCCAGCAGCCCGCGAACAACCCAGAAGCTGCTGTACCAGTTAAACTTGGATCTTGCGAGTGCCCAGGAACTATTGAACAGCATGTAAAACATCCCACGCACCCATCAGCTCTGCTGTGAGTGGCAAGTTTCCTAGGACCTATAGAACATTATGCACTCACCAGGAATGTAAGCGAAGCTTAGCCAAGGAAAACCAATGGTTAAAAAGCTTAAGCATCGGATGGAGCAGTTACCCACGGTTTGGGCAGGCAGTGCTTTCTTAGAGCAAGGGAGGAGAGCAAGGGCTGTGCCCACTTGCTGTAAGATACTTACCTTAGCTGAGACCCTGACTGTGTGTGGCATTGCTGTTAGAGAGTACCTTGCTTTTAGCCATAGTCAGTCCTTGAAATGAAGCAGATCAGTATGTTGTGATGTGCATGAACCAGAAACTGGAAATGCCTGTTGTCAGAGTCCTGACAGGTATTAACAATATGCCTGCATTTGCCAGGAGTGTTATCAGTCATCTTTTGGCTTCCTGCCCTCCTGTGCAGACTTCTCAACACATGCTGAGTCCCGTTGTTAACACAGCACCTCCACAGAAATACCCTCCATACACAGAGGAGGCATGAGAGCTTCTGCTGAGGTACCAGAGGAGCACCTTCTGGAGTCCAAAGTTATACAACACAGGGACAACCAGATGAGGAGCAGGTTTTTTTTTTGGGGGGGGGGGGGGTTCACAAAGCCACCTCAAGCTACATAAATGGAATAATGAAGAGTTTTAACTTACTGAGGACATCAATGCCATTGGATGGGTTAGCAGTCTAATCCATCTCACTAAGCAACCAGCCCTGCACGTGTCCTGCTGTGACAACTGTTTTATCTTTGGAGATAGCATTGTTGCTGCAAAGGTATGTTAATATAGTAGCATAACTACTGAAAACACTTTGGAAAGACGTGATGTCTTCACCACTGTTATTTTACTAGGACAAAGCAGCATACCACAGATTTCCAAGCATTAGAGTTGTTAGCCCTCCCACCACGTGGTTTCATGTTGAAAAAACCTCTGCAATCACTAAGCCTGGTTTTCTGTCCCTAACACAATTCTAAAAACCTGGGGGCCTGCTCCAACTGGATTCAGAGGGATCCAAGTTCCACAGACAGCACTGCTTCCACAGTCACATGTTGTAACTGGCATGCAAGTAGCTGAGACCACCCAGAGCAGCTTTCCTCCTCCAGCCTTCCCTGGGCAAGCCTCACTGGCTCAGCAGCAGTTGCCCAGCCAGTTAGGACCCACACACCCACAGACTTACACCACCATGTATCGTTGCTTCCACTTCGTAAGTTTTGTAGAGGAAAAAAGTCAGGAATTACTATAGGAAGTGTGGTGGTATGCCTGCCAAAGATGCAAGTGTCTGAAATCAGGATTCAGTAGTCACCCTGCTCAAGGTGCAAACATGTAGTGGAACTTCAGGAAAAAGTCTTTTTTTTCTTTTTTCCTGCAAGACTGCAGGTTTTTATCAACCTTATGCCTTCTCCCAGCTGTATAACCATCTAATCTCTTGCCCAGAGGAGTATTACACAGATTTCTGTCAACATGACGCACTGACATTGGGTTGTCCCATCCCATCCCCCCAGTTAAAAATGAAATGTACCTGGCTGATGACTTCTCATATAGTCATTAGATGCAGAGATAGATTGCAGCATCACAGGAAACTATTTCCATGAGAACTGTTAGGGCTCATTGAAGTAGTACATTCCAGTGAACCTAATTGTGGTGTCCAGAGTCACTGCCTAATGTCAATCCACAGTGCTCTCTTCACAGATTTGTACCAGCTGTGAAGGTGGCCCAGCATTTATGTGGTTATAAAATCAGATGGGGCCAACACTATAGCTAATAGCTCTATCAGAACAACTTGTGACAGGTTTGAGTAAAACAGCTTCCTCACACTCAGGATTCCTCAGGGATACATGCATATTTGGTAATAATTACACTTTCAAGAGGAAGAAAAAAAAGTTTCCTAGGTGTGCAGACTAGCTCCTCCCTTCCCCCTCCGACATAAGCACACAAATAGCCCAGACATGCCTATAAACAAAAGTATGCAAAATCCAGGCCAACACAATCCAACCTCCCTCCATGCCACATTTGGGTGTTTTGTTTCATGCACACACACCCCCAACAGAACAAAGTGGCTTTGCTGCCAGTGTACAGTCCTCGCTGTAAGAGCCCTTAAGCTCCAAAGGGTAGGTTCATAGATGGGATTTCAGTAATTAGACATTCCTCTATTAAAACTTCAGTACCTGTCCCTTCACATAAGCAGATGCTACTGCCCTGCAGGGAAGGAGAGCCTCTCCTCAAATAGCTAGGAGTGGGGGGAGGAAAGAGAGAAACATGAAATGACTCGGTAGGAAACAGCTAGTTGTTCTCCCTCTCCTAAACCTCCGCACAACTCAATAGATTACCTCAAAATCGCAATCCTAGCCAAAATCAATGCTGCCTTATCAGAGATGATCAGCAGTTCTGGAGAGGTTGAAAAACCTCACAAAGACACTGCAAGAGAAGAGAGACCTGGTACTCACAGTGCTGAGCCTCCACTTCTACTTTTCTTACGGAACAGACCATCAAAGCTTCCAGAGTGGTTTGCGAGCACTGCATCTCACCACACTTCAGTGAGAGGAGGAACCATCCCAGAAATGGTCTTTTCCTACTAAGCATAAAGAGGCCTGAACAAGTTCCCCTGGGTTGCATGGCAAGTCACTGCTGAACCGGAGAACACGGGAGCCCCCGCTCCCTCGCTCCAGCCACTACCACGAGCTACCTTAACCATATGCATCATTCAAATATTTTGCAACTCTCTCTACGGCAACTTACATGTGTAACCCAGAAAGAGGCTGGGCAGCTGATTAAAACCTTAGGGGTATTACTTGAAATACATATGCTAGCTCAATTCCATCTGTGTTGTTAATTAGTTCCTGACTGTAGGTTAAATGTAGGGCATGTTGTCACGAGCCTAAGGTGGGGTGGCAGGACCTCCTGCTGTCGCCATATGGCTTTTTGTTTCTTCCTTCATTCTTCAGCTTTTAGCCTCATGCTTCTAGTTTGTGGGCTCAACCATTATATAACAAAAAACAAGAAGGAGGCAAATAGTGCTAATGCAGAAACATCCTTCACCATTAAAGCCTCTAGGAGGCTTCAAGTGAAATGCAGCACAACTTCCTCTCTCATCCAGAGGCTGCTTCTAGCCAGAACAAATTTGCTATGAAATTCAGGAAATACCTATTCCCATGAAAAACTACTGCTGCACAAGTAGGTATTTACCAGCCCTATAAACACAAAACAGGCCGCTTGCCAGAAACCAAAGGTCAGCCTTAACTTGCATAAAATGGAGATGAGCAAAGCCGTGCCTGCTCATAATAAAGATGCTTGGCCTGTACAGGGAATGAAGCAGGTCTCATCCCAATCAAAACAATCAAATGGAGAAAAAAGAAAACCTAGCTTCAGTATACCAGCAGTGTCATCTCCACAAATGCATTTTCTTTGTTAGAAATATAAATGGCTCCAGACAGTCCTAGTCAAAACCACACGTCACGTTTGGCAGTATGCCTGAACATGACAAGGTATGCAGAACATCGGCAGCTCCCCCTCAGTCATTTTATAGTGACTACGACTTGAATGCTAACAGGTCTGGTGGTGCCTTGCAACTGAAAATTTGCTCTAGAGTGTTTTCTTTAGAGGAGACATGGAAGGTATTTATTGCATTTCCTAGCTGTCATTGCACAGCTGTCCTTTCATTAGCCAAAGGCAGGTGAAATGATTTGCTCTTTCTAAGCACAAGATTTTTAAATTCTCAGTTACAGGAGTCAGAGCAAGGAAAAAAATATATCCAACAATACCTGTGTTGAACAATATTGATTAAGAACAGATATGACTTGATGTTTGAGGATTATGGAATTCAGGATGTCCCATCTCCACTCATCCGACTTGGAGGCAGCCAGCTTCTGCAGGCATTGACCTCTAAGTAATTTCTTGCTAAATCGTAGTTTTGCCACCCCATCCTTTTTTTTTTTTTAAATGGAGGTATGTGGAATTGATTGACTTATCCTTTTAAAATATCCTTGCTCATCATGAGCATTACTGCTACTTTCACAATTAAAATTGCAGAAAAGGTTTGCACCAGGGGCAGCAGAAATTAATCATTAATACAAAATAAAGAGAACAGGACTTGAAATGAGTCTTCCAAGCTTTGTTCTTGGCTTTAAATTCAGATGCCAATCATTAACCTTTAAGGGGGAAGCTCATTTTTGAGCTTGAGGCTAAGCATTACATAACATTTGTATTTCTGTGATTGGATACAAAGAAGCACCTGCCTGTCCTTTCTGTGCACCATTTCACTGGCAGCAACCTGCATACACTATACCAGTACCCTGCTGTTGTAGTGAGATGTTAAACATCCTTCTTTGCCTCCCATTAAATAAAATCAACCTTTCTTCACCGATACAGAACATTAGATGCCAAAAAATAATGACATTGACATAAGCCATTATGTTTATATCTGGGAAAGCAAGAATTGAGTACTTGGGATGTATTTATTTCTAGTTTTGGGTCAACCCATTGTAAAGATAAAGGGCAGTCACGAAGTTCAGCAGCAAACTCTTACTCCACCACAGTTTCCTGGCACGGGTTCTGGTTAAGGCACCCTTGCCAGCTTGGACTTGTTACTGGCTTTGCTTCCCCCTTGGACTTGCACTGGTTTGCAGTACAAATTTCTATCAAACAACATTTTTCTCTTGGCATTTACAACTCAAACTGGATTATCAACTCAAAAGGAATGTATATACCAAGTGAAGATCCAAGTCTTAATGCAGACAGCCAGCAGGCACAATTATGTAGAAATACCACAAAACAAGTCCCGTCGCTCATCCCGACAGTGTCCACACACCTCTGTAGCGCGGTGACAGCTGTGACGACAGGGAGGTTGGTTTACTTGCTAATCCAGCCCTTGAATAAAGTTTAGATTTTGCTCCTTTTCATTTCAGTGTATCAAGTACTGAACACTTACAGAGAGCCATGCCCAGCGTAAAGAAAGGTAAACTAAACCATATGGATACTAAACTTTGCACCAAGCTTAGAAAGTAAATGGCATAACGGACTAAGGAATCCAGAGATCATAACCTCTAATTCCTTGATCTAGACAAAACTGCATTTCTCCAGGAGCTGTTATGTTTAAAGAAAGCTGTGTTTTGATCACGCTAGATAAGGTATAATATGTGCTAGGGTTGGCACAAGATTATGCTTAACTCTTTTATAAGATACATACTACAGGATTCAGAAAAAAAATAAATCAAAAAAGACTTGAGTCCTGTTCTTATTGTTACAGAATTAAGCTTTTGCTGCAGCAACATGCTTCAGGTCTTTTGCATGCTGAGTTATTAAAGAGCATACAACAGCACTTTGCTGAATTTCTCCTACTTTGATCTTTTGCCAGAACCTTCCTGCTATGGTACACATATATAAGGGACTACAAACCTAACTGTAGCCCAGTGCCTACAGTGGAGAGGCAGAGGCTAGATGCTGAGCTCCAGGTGAGCCACGGGTAGTTTTTCCAGTGTTAGTTTGGTATGAAAGCTCTCTCCTCATACAGCCTCGTATAAACAGCCTGCAGTTGCCTCCTGACTTGAATGGCAAATGGTCATGTGCCGCAGCTCCTCCGTTTCCCACAGCAAAACTCATTTCCTTCAGAAAACACACACTAAGCCCTTATCCTGATATACTTGACATGGGCAGATTTGAAATATTTAAAAAAAATTACCAAAACTATCACCTGGGAAGACAGTCAGTACATACTATCAACCAAGGGCTTACATTTTCAGGATTCTACGAGCTGGAAGTCCTCAGCTCCCACTGAAGTTTGGTTCTGGTGGGTATCTTACTTCACGGGGTGTTCTGGAAGCCCTAAGCCAGCAGTTATAATGAAGAGCCCCCAAAACATATTGTGTCCGCAAGAGCCGAGCAGAAATAACAGCACATGAGATTATGAGTTTGGTGAATGAAAAAGGCACATTGATTCTCCTTGTAAGCAGTTCCTGGCAAATTAAATAAGGAACAATGCTGCTTATTCTGCTCTCCCAAATGCAGAGCCTCCTATTGCCAAAAACTGGTGTACAAAACATACAAATATAAAGTTGTGAGCTCAAAACAAGTCTATAACCTAAGCAGAGTAGATACAAAAAAACATATTCCACATTGTTAGGTCTGTAGTAGCAACAAATACCCAGATATCTAGTTTCACCTCAATATTTAATTTTGAAACTGGGAAAATGCTGGGTCTAGTGAAATAAAGCTAATTGCTGCAGAGTCAATGTATGAAGAATATCCGAAGTTTTTCTTTCCCAGCAAACATCTACTGCAGGCTGCCCACTAGTAAACAGACCTCATTGAGGGAGCAGGGGAAACAAGCACCCCCACGAGCCAGCGCAGACCCTTAAGGAACCAGTTCTACATCGCACCTTTTCAGTGAGAGCTTTGGACACGCTACCAAGTCTCACCGGCACCTGCAGCAATTTGACTTGCACAAACTTCTTCAGGTGTATTGTGAAGTTCAGTCAACAAACGATTTACACAAAGTGATCCTCCTTGTTTACCTATCTAAGCCACCTAAGGAAGACTGCACATAAAGACTCGTTACCTGCATCGCCCAACAGGATTCGCAGGCACCACCCTTGTCCCAGGGCTCAGCACCGCGCTCATGCACACGCTCAAGTGGCTTTTGCCAAGGAGGACCAACTGGGATTAGCAGCCCCACTCATCTTCATCGTCCAGGCGCAGACGGAGAGCCGGCCATAGCGGCGTGTTTGTGTCATGCAGCTCTAGGTGGCGGTAGCTGCTCAGATTTCGAGATACCAGGAGATGCTTATCTCAAATTTAGCAACCAGTATTCCTCCCAGCCTCCAAGAACTGCCTTTCCTAATTTGAAGTGTGACCCCCCTCCCCCATTTCTTCATAATTTATAGTAGTCTGAAGCTGAGTCACAAGGATTTCTGCATTTTCCTAACCAAGTACACAAGAAAAGAAATGAACTGCCAAAGTATTGAGGTAATTTATAGCGTAAAGCATCGAGAGCTTCTAGCCGATCAAAGGACTCAGAGAAACAAACATAAGAACAATCATGCCTTCTGTTCTGTACAAATGCCACGGCCAGAAATAACTGTCCTAATTAACTGGTTTCAAACTGACTTCTCTGAAAAATACAATATTCTTACCGAGAGGAGTATACAACTGCTACAGCCTTATGGCAGCTGTCACTGGGGCATGAGAATTCACTAAATGAAGTTTCCTTCTGCTTTCTCTAGTTGTCCACGGTACTTGTCTTCAAACAGCTGTATCCAGTTGTGATGCCTAAATTACACTGTAATGGGCTGTTCTGCTACCACCAGTATCAGTGTTACGAAAGGATTATGGTCATCTCAAATCAGCACCATCCCAGCCAGTCCTCCGCTCACAATTTATAAGCGGTAGAAATTGTCTGAGACAGGGTTGGCTTTTTCTTTTGTTGCCCAGACCTGCCTATCACATTAAATCTACAGCATCTTCAATGCCACAGGCTGTCCCAATGAGATGTTGAGAGCTACAGTTGGGTGCAGCAGCTGAATTCCACCTGTCTGTTGTCAACTGATAATTAGGTCCTGAATGCTGAAGAGGAGAAAACATGACTCCAACCCTACAGATCACCTACACTTTCTCTCTATGACTATTTGACCTGCTTAGCTTGGAAAGCTCATGAAATGTGTTCCTTATTTGACTGCTCAGAGCCTGTAATTGTAAGCAACGTGACCAACTTAAGATTACGTTGGAGCATGTAGCCCATAATATAACGGCTACCCTACCAATACACTCTTGAATCTCCAAAGTTAACGCATTTTATTTTTCTGCTACTGTATATCCTAGTGTTTCCAAATCAAGTAGCCTAAGTATTTATTTTAATAACATGCGAGTTTAAGGCACTGTAACATAGTCACCAGCATTAGTGCCCAGCAAGATCTGTTATTTATTTTTACATTACAAGAGCTGTGAGGAGTCCTTGGAGGGAACCAGGACCGCACGCACACAGAGAAGACAGGCAAGATGATCCCTGCCCCAAACAACGTGCAGTCAGCACTAACGCTGACGGATGTGCGCCAGCACAGGAAACAATGGGCTTTGTGAGCTGGCAGCGGGCACAGCCTACCAGCCCCATCCCTGCCTGTCCTTCAGGCAGCTCGCTCAGGCCACATCGCTGCCACCTGCCAGCAGACTACAGCAGGGAACAAAGGTGCGGTCACACACAGCGCCTTCCCACCTGGAACTGAAGGCAGCAGGTTATTGAGTTACCACGTCACTTGGGCAATACACAAAAATAGCTGAGCGTCAGTGCTTTTCAAAGCTTCCTTTTCAAGGGTGTTCACAGCTAAGTATTACCAAGAATGCCAGCGTATGAACTGACCTAAGTGATTGAGAGCTTCCTAATTCAGCAGCAATTTAGCTATTTAGGAGGAACCAAGTGCTCACAACAGATGCTTGCAAACAGGTCAAGACAAGTTGGTAATTAACCTATTCAAAGCACATATCCTCTTCTAGTGGAGCCTCCACCAATTCACACAATGCCTAACATGCGATTTCTAGTGCAAGCACAAGACACATTCAGAGAACAACATCTCAGCCTTTCACACGAGCCAGGAAGGCAGATACAGGAAATACTTTTGATTTTTGATAGGACCACACTTGCTCTACAGTTCACTCAGTAGAGCAAGTTGTTTCTTTCTTTGATGCCGGCTTATGCAGGGAAATGATGAGATGGTCTCCTACTCATGAGCTTCTCATGACCTGCTTTCATACCTGCACCCTGGCAGAGAACTACTGCTGAGCTGAAGGTGCAGCTTGCTGTGTTTTCCTAGGGGTAGCGATGGGGCAACAGTTGCAGAAAGCCCTACAGGTACCAGAGCAGGCTTTTAACTGCAGCTGCTCTCAGTTAGCATTGTCATTGCACACAGACCTTTAAAGCAAAAGCAGTGATCATCCTCTTCCACTGTATTCTTTCACATCTTAATTAATCTTTGAGATCCCTTGCATCTGTGCACTGTTTCATAGTACTCCAGCATATGTAGTACTACAGCATGCTCTTAAAAGAACATTGCTTGAAACTAAACTTTTTCAGCTTAGCCTCCAAGACAAAAGTCCTTTCCCATTCTCCTCCCCTATCTCCCTTGTTACATCTGGATTTTTCAAATAAAGCGTTCTTAATCCTTCTGACCGGGTTTACCCTGATTTCACAGCCATACAGCAACAGGATCCTACTCTGCAGCTCTGGAAAGCAGAGCACACTGGCAATTTGAACAGAAGGCATGCTACTTACAAATGGGTTTTCCCAGCTGAGGTTCAATGAGGCTGAACATTAAGTGGTAGTACTACAGCAGAAAATTGTTGTGAGTTACGGAGCCCTGCAGAAAGGCTCCCCTCATATCTCTTCTCAGCAAGCAAACAGATGAAACCGCTCTCAGCTCCTTCAAGCTGCTTTGTACTCCCAACGCAGCCATTGCCTTGCCCCGAGACCAAGGCGATGGGTCAGTTGGCACAGCCCTACGTGCACGCAGCCTACAGGGACAGGTTTCTGGACCCGTACCCCTGGGCAGTGCCCCGGGGGGCCCTGCGGCTGCCACCCGCTCCCCCCGCGGCAGCGCAGGTGGGCTCACGCACCCCGGGGTGCCGAGCCGGCTGCAGCCCCCGGGCAGGCCCAGCAGGGCCAAGGCTGCTCGGGGCCCGGCCGCAGCCCGCAGGGTGCCCCGGCAGCTCTCACCGCGTACTTATCGGGCCGGGAATTAGTCGATGGCACAGACACCGGCCCGGTAAAGCGCACTGCCGGGACGCGTCCTCCGCGCTCGTTAGGTGCGCGTTACCAGAAACATCAATAAGTAACGACATCGATCCCGCGGCGGCAGCAGCAGCCCCGGGGCGCCCCGTCACCGCCAGCTGTTACGGGGAAGCGCCCCTGCCGCCGCGCCGACGGCACCGCTCGGCCCCCGCCGCCGGCACGGAGCCCGCGCCCCGCCGCCCCGCGGGGGCCCGGCCCCATCCCGGGGGGTTCCCCGGGCCCGGCCCCGCTGCGCGCCCACCGCCAGGGGGCGCCGCGCGCCGCCCAACGGCCGCCCAACGGCCGCGCCCGCGCAGCGCCCGCGCCCCCGGCCCTGCCCCGCGCCGCCGCCGCCGCCGTCGGGGCGCTGCCCGCTGCGCTCAGCCCCGACGGGACGGGACGGGACGGGGCTCGGCACCGCACGGCGGCGGCGGGGCCGGCAGGTGCCGAACAAAGGGGCGCGGGGCTCCGCCGCCCGCCTCCCCCCGGCCCGGCCCGGCCCCGCGAGCCCCCGTCGGGGCGCCCCGTACCTCGTCGTCCACACTCAGCGCGGCCGCTCCCCAGCGGGCACTCACATCCTCGGCCCGCCGCCCGGCCCCGCCGGCCGCCTCCCGCCGCCCCGGCAGCACGGGCGGCACCGGCGGCGGCTCGCGAGTCTCATCGGAGCTCCCCGAGGGGCGGCAGGACGGACCCCAGGTCCCAGATCCCCCACCCCGACGCCCGCCGAGCGGGAGCTTCTCGGCTCGGCTCGACCCCTACGAGCGGCTTCGCCCCCCGGCCGGGCGCCTCCGGGCAGCGGCCGCAGGCCCCGCGCTGCCCCGCTTAAAGGCTCCGCGCCACCGCCCCCGCCCCGCCCCGCCCGCCCGGCCCGGCCCCCGCTCCCCCCGGCGCCCCCCGAGCAGGGCCGGGCAGGGCGCGGAGGGGCCGGGCCGGCAGCGGCGGGGAGCGGGGCGGGGGGGGGGGACCCGCACCGGCGGGTGTTGGTTTACGGCGCCGGGCGCGGAGCGTGTAAATGTCGCTCCCGCGCTGACCCCTGCGCGGCTGGCCCATTAGGAATGCAATCAAGATAATGGCAGGCATGGCTTATTAATGAGCGCCACAGGTAACGCTACACCGGCGGCTTGCCGCAGGCGGGCAGCGGGCGCACGGCTCGGGGCGGCTCTGCCCGAGCCCGGCGACAGCGACAGCGACAACGACGGCGACAGCGACGGGGCCGGGGCGAGGCATCGCCCGCCGGGACGGGCAGGGGCGGCCGCGATGCCCGCTCCCCGTGCGCAGCCCCCGGCCCCCCGGGCCCCTCCTGCCTGCGCCGCAAGGCCGGTGAATTATTGATAGTGGAAACTGCACGGCGCAGGCAATAATGGCAGCCCCTGATTGAGTGGCTCCATCCGATCTCGGTAAAGACAGAGACGTGGCACGCTCCCCGCCGGGGCTGCCGGGGCCAGGCGGTGCCGGGCTCTTCTGCCAGCCGGGCACGGCAAGCAGCGCCCACGGGCCCTCTCGATGCAATCCATGCCCAAGGCCCATCCATCTCGCGCCCGTTTATTTCTCCTGGGAGAAATGTGTGCAACTCATTGCTGCCTTCAGACGGTCTGATTGCCCGTGTGCTTTTGCTATGAAACACCTGCATTTATGAGATCAGTAAAGTCGTAAAACATCGCAGGCGTTTGAAATCTCAGTACACCTAAGGCCTCCCATATAAAACAGCTTTTAATATATATTAAGGGAAACAATCTTGGTGGTTAATATCCTTTGCAGCTTTAAGAACTTCTTTAAAAACCATGCTCGGGTACCAGGACACAATCCTCCTTGCACTTGGGGGTTCGGTTTCGCATGTTTGGACGGCAAGTGTCCCCGAGTGGGGAAGACAGTTCCACCTCTTTGTCACCACGCTTTCCAGACCACAGCCAGTCCATTCCCAAGAAAAGAGGTGGCTTCTCAAAGACCCTGCTGGCAGCCTTGTCCAGGGAAATCGCACCCAGCTCTCGCTGTCTGATAGGTAGGTGCTAAGAATGGGGGCTCTTCAGGCCCAGTCCTGCTCGGCTGCCTCTGTAGTGTTCAAATCCTGACATTAGGAAAGTACCAGCCATTTCTTTTCCCGTCGTTATATACCTGTATAACCCCGTATCTCTCACTGGTGCTGCAAGGCAGATCTCTGAGCATGGTTTCAAACCAGAGGATTGTAGCTGGAACTTGCCAAGTTGCTGCATGCATTTTGTTTTATAGCCTTGGACTTCCTTCCATGACACCGTTCAGCTTTCCAGGTACAACTGTATTACCATGGTGCCTGATTTCACCCGGGGCTGCACATTTTAAGCTGCTTTTTTGCCTTGTGAGAAGACCAAGCCGGCAGAGTTTTAATATTCTGTGTTCATAAGACGACGCCTGCAAATATTTGAATGATCTACCAGTCGAGTTGAACAGCAGCAGGGGCTACTTTAATTAGCTGCAATGTAATACACCGCACACATGTTATTCCTGGAGGAGGGACTCGTCTCCTCGCACACTAGACATGCAGATGAGCAGCAGCGAGTGTCATGCTTTAGAGACACCGAAGCATCTGCTGACTGGCTCTCAGGAGCGAGGAAGACAGCCCATGTTCAGAAAGAGTCTGCTTGCAATCAGAGCAAGTTTTTTAATTCTGGAAAGGAAGCATGTTATGGACTGCCGTGGTACACGCTTGCAGCTTTGCTCTGCTGAGAACGTGGAAACCATCAGTTCCAGACAACTGTACGCTGAAATTCCCATTTTGCTCCACTGCGAACACGCTGCCTTTCGCCCTGGTACCGAGATCTTCCTGGGGAAGAGGTGTGGTCAGAGAGCTGCTCTATCTTGCCGGTATAATCAGCCCGTGGGGGATTATTACCAGCCAGTGCTTGATTACTGGGAAAATGAAAAAGTAGTGTAAATAATGATCTGCCTGGATTTTAATGCACGTACAATCTGGGCTCCATATTTTTCAATTAGACGTTGACTTCAAGGAGAATTTTGTATGAGTGAGCCCCACAAGGTTGGGCCCACGTGGCACTAGTTTGTGAAGCAACCAATAATCCTCGTGGGGAGACACTTCCCTGGTCAGAGCGCAACTTCTTGTTCCACAGGATGCCCACGGGGCTTAGAGGTGTCCACAAGCCCTCGCCTTCCCAATCCATGTGCAAGGATCAGAGGTCCCCAGGCGCTCCACGACGACTGCTCCCATTGCACCTCTCTCTGCAGGACGCCTGCTGTCCGGCCACGGGTGCAAAGCCCCAGCTGGGCTTTGTGGGCACCAGAGCCTGGTGGTGCTCGGCAGGAGTGCGGCAGTGTGGGCTGCACGGTGGGGAGCAGCTGCACGTCTCTGGTTATTTCAGCTGGGAGAATTCGGTGCATCGAGCCTCTTGGTGTCCCCACCGTGGCATGCCCACTGTGACATTGAGCCTCTTCTTCCTGCACCTAACTGGTTAAAATTATTTTCTGCATACACCAATTACACTTCACCCTATTCCATACAGCGACAGAGAAAGAGTAAGAAATAGTACAACTAAGAGTTGTCAATCAATATAATGTTGATTTATCCCTGCAGCAGTATCAGACTGCTTGTAGGGGGGTAGGACCATTGCCTTTTGCTGAATTCAATTTAAACTATAGCATAGGCACTAACGATGCCGTAGATACTACAAAGAGCAAAGCAGAAGCACGCACATCTGGTTTCTGTCTCAGTGGAGGTTATGCATTATAGTGATTGATGCACAAGGTCCAAATTTACTGATAAACTAATTGTATGATAAAGTAGTTTGTGGGGCTCTTAAATTCCCCCATTGCAATTGTAAGAGAAGCAATAAAAAAGTCAATATTAGAAAAGAATAAACTTCTTAAAAGGTCCACAGTTGGTCAATACACAAACGGCACTTCAGCCTCCCCCCACAACTGTATCTTTACACTCCCTGTTTCATTAACACAGTATCTCAACCTGTTTTTCAAAGAGAAAAAGGTCAAGAAGCTACAACTTGGACTCCCTCTCACTTGGTTGTCGGGAAATATAAACTAGTCCTGATTACACAAATGAGAATGATGTTGATGTGCTCGGGTTTTGACACTAGAGTATTTTTTCTATTAATAATTTTAATTGCCTGAGGTCAGTTCTTATATCACTACAAGTATTTTATGTTTAATTATGTTTATTCATGTTTCCTAGTTACCTATCTTTGCTATTTTTTCACATTAAAGGACTGGAAAGTTCATTGAAATAAACTTTTCCAACTCAAGCAATGCTAAGAATTGCAATGAGTTATAAACACGATTGGAGGTTGCAGGCGTATCACGTTCGTAAGACAGTGACTGAGCTGTGACGCCACTCTCTGATGATTCAGCGATCACGGCGCATGCCCCGGAGCCCTTCATGCACCCTGCTGACACCAGTGGGACCAGCGAGCCCTCAGCACCCTTGGGGACCCAACCGCTCGCTGGGGACCCCATGTGTCTCTCGGCCTCCTGGTTCACCCCACGTCTGGCCCTGTGGCTGCGGCCTGCCAGGTGGCCGGGCTGCCGTGCCCCCAACAGCTTGGGGTGGTCACCGTCAGCACCAAGTGAAATTTCACCTACAGTGAGCAACGTCCGCAGAGAGGTGCTTCAGCCTTGTTTTAACAGGGAAAGCATTACGAGAAACAATGAAGTTGGGAATGCAAAATCAAAGATCTTTCATTAGATGCGGTTCTCAGGCTGTGTGTGTACAGGACAAAGCAGCAAAATCCACCCTTTCAATCACTGGGACTGAAACCACAACATTTTTTTCTGGAGAAAATATCACCTAATAGCTCGGCGCCGTCACCCTGCAGCTACAGCAAAAGCAAATTAAAAAAACTCCAACCAACAATTAGAGTAATTGGTCTCTTCTCATGTCTGCTAAAGGTATGCCAGTTTTCCATCGCGCGGGGGATCTGTACCCTGGATCCTGTCCCATGCCTCCTAGTCAGGGATTTCAGTGCAATTTACGCGCACGGAACTGCTGCAGTAACAAAGCTCTGTGGTAGGTGCAGATCAGCTCCTTGCCGACGAGGAAGTGCACGCGCCCGCCGTGCGGAGAGGCATTAAGCTGCTCATGACCGTACTTGCTGTGGAGCTCGCCCCTGCTGCGCCCACGCCTCGCCCCCCTGTGCAGGTGCCTCTGCTGGCATCGGTTGGCGCTGAGACTGAGAGCGAGTCACACGTGGTGGTGGCAGTGCACACGTGCCCCGTCAGTGTGCCTCCTGGCCGGGCACAGCCACCCCAACAGCGGGACAGGAATGGCAGGAGGCAGGCTCCACGGCGGTGTGGGAAGGGGAAAGAGAACCTCCTCCACCCCTGGAGGCCAGAAGCATGTGGTTCCTGGGGCTGGGAGAAACCAGAGCCGCGGGCAGTGAGACGAGATGGCCGGGGACGCTCCTGTGACAGAGCCAGCCACTGGAGCCCTGCGCTGGAAGGGGATCAGCAAGCGGGTGGTGCGCCTGTGGGTGAAAGGTGCTGGGATTGAGTCAGCTCTCCTTTCCTCGACATACTCACTGTGCTTCAATTAGATGCAATGCAGCGGATTATTTTTAATATTTAAAGGGATCGGATTCCAGAGGTTTAATAAACTTAGCCAGGCACCTTGTCTGACCTGACTGCATGTGCTTGCCTCACCAAACCCTACTCAGTCCGTAACTCTGGAGAGCTTATTTTGGATACATCCTGAAAGTAAGCCAGCCCCAAAACCTCAGTGAAACCTCTGTGGCCACACTGCAAATGCCCCGGTGTGGTTACTTGGCTTTAGGCAGCAAACCTCTCCTCTGACATCAGACCCCAGCTCACCAGGTATGGGCCGCACAGCTTTACTGCCCCGAGGTGATGCCCTTTAAAACAGGTTATTGAATTATTTCACCTAAGAAGCACCTCGGGAGGTAAAAATATTCTCCATGTTAACAAATGGAGCATTAAAGAGAGAAGTAGCTGAGGAGCAGTAGACATTTTTACTAATTGTGGTGTAAAATCATCAGCTCAGCAGTAAAACCTGGGTCCTAGCAGCAAAACCTAGACCACATCACGTCCTCCTCCTCCCCCAGTCACCGCGACTTGTGGTTCACGACACAAACGCTGGATTAGTTGCATTAAAGCCAAAATTTCCCTTAACTAACGCATTTCATTTGTTTGCTGTCTTTTCTGTTTATTGAACACTTGGGATTGTTAATCTTCTGCTAATTTAATAACTGGAACCATGTGGCGTACAAGCGTTGCCGCATTCCGCCTGGGAGATTAATGGCAGGGACGCGCGGCTCTGAAGGCCCGGCCGCGGGCGCTGGGCTGTCGGTGACGGGCGCCCAGAGGTGAGACAGGAGCATGGGACAGATGTGCAGCCACTCCAGGTCTGAAAGTCCTGAAGTGCTAAACCAGAAAACCAGCGCGAATTTTTAAGCTGCATTTAAATAACCTTCCTCGAGCCCGATGCCTCTTCTCAAACGGGAGGACGTGGCCTCCACGAGACCGTGTCACCCCCCCATGTGCAGGGCTGAAGTGAAACCCAGCCCCTGCTCCGGCAGGACACCTGAGGCTGAGGTCCCATGCGTTTTGGGTACAAACTCATAAACAACATTATCAGCATTTATTTCCTGGACACTCTTTATTTTTTGTGGAGTTTACACAGCTGAAAAGCAAATGATTGCAAAGGAGTGGTGCCTTTAAACACCTCCTTGTTTTCCATTAGTTATCCTGTTTAATCAGCTATAACTCATTACAATCCAATGACATCCTGCACGGCCTTATTGTGCCTTTGGTTATTTGAATATAAACACCACTGAAGTCAGCAGGAATGCAAAGTGTGTAAATCAGCACAGAGCCCAGTGCTAGGTTTTAAGCAAGGATTCTGCGGCGAGGAATTTAAAACATTATTTTATATTTTTGTTATGTTTCTGTTTGATGCTTTACCCTGCTCTATGCTCGGAGCAGAATCCGTTTCCCTTCCAGGCATGTATAGCGTGTTCCCCTTTGGTTTCCTAATTTGGGTTAGATCCCATCATATGAAAAATATACTCTGATATTGTACCTAGAGCACATTGATGAGGCCTAAAGAGCTCTTCTGTGATGGGAATTAAGATCAAAAAGGATACGGAATTTAAATATTCAACATTTTTTCTTGGATATGAAACACAGAAAAATTGTTTTGATGCAAAAGTCATTGCGACAGAATATGTTACTTAAACTTTGGGACCATATTAGGGTAAAATGGCTTTTTAGAAAGGAATTGCACTGACAGAAACTCCTTCATATGGAAATTATGACATTTTGTCTATTGCCTCTTACTAGAAATGTTTAAAAGATCCGTTAAAAATATTCTTTTAAGGAGCTGTATTGAGATAAAAGAAAATGAGTAAGAACTGGTATAATCTAGGGGCTTGTTTCTGATTAGTTTCTTAATGTAGGCCCCGTTAACTGCCAGAAACCTGCAGCGGTTGTCAGAGTTCGGGAGGCACAATGACAACATGCTCGTTTTACCGCTGGGTTTGCTGCCCTCCTGTCCGGACACCCCCGGCCACATGGCCGGCTTGCCCCAGGAGATGCTGCGACCCAGCGCCAGCCTGCCAGGGACACATACAACCCTATAACTTTCCTTTCCTACCCCTTCCCTACCTGTGCTATCGTAGCCTCTGCCTCACCAAGTGGCCATGAGGCAGACCAAGGCAAATTGCCCCACTTGTGGCTGCAGAGCATCCCATCTGAGGGCACGGCCAGTGGGCCTGCACCATGGCAGTGGTACCGGGGGGCACAGGGAGGGCTCACGGCCACAGCTCCGTCCCACCACTGCAGTGGTCCCAGCTCTCCGAGCCACAGTCTCCAAAGTGCCTATGTCCGAGAGACACGGGTTGCCTCTTTACAGAAGAGTTGCCTCTTTACAGAAGGAGTTAAAGTCCCCCTGCCCTTGTTCCCTGTCTGCGCTGTCACCCACGGCCACTGACAGCTCTGTAGCCAGATTGGAGAGGGAGAGGCTGCTGCGGGGCAGGAGGGCATTAACGCCCCCTGCAATTAGCTCTGGGAGCCAAAGGCAACTGTGGGCTTCATGGGAAGGGCTGGCCTGCAGGGCACCTAGGGGGTCACATGTGGGCTCTGCTGCCATCCCAGCCTGAAAACCACGTCGGAAATGCAAATTGAGGGAAACAAAGAGGCAAACAGATCCAAACGAGGCTCAGCACTGCGTCTGCATCATCCCCAGTACGTCCTGGGGGAACAGGCGCTGAAGCCTGCCCGACTCTCAGTTTCTGAGAGGGAACTGGCATCACACACACAAGCCTCGCGTTTACAGCCCTGGCAGAGGCGAGCTGGAAGCCGTGCTGCTAATCAGAGCCCCGGGCAGCTGTCACACAGAAGCAGCAGCTGGTGAAATGGCCTCTGGTGGTGGTGGAGGCGGCAGTACATCGCCTCGGTCCTGCCCTGCTGCTCTGGGGCAGGCTGGCGTGCCAGGGGATGGGGCGAACCCAGCAGAAAACAAATGTGGAAAGTCCATCTTCTCCGTCTCTCCTCTGCCCTGAAGCGCGTGCCTTGTGAGAGCTTGAATTTCCGCCCCACTTTGTCTGGAAAATCCCTCTGGATAAACGATTATGACATTCTCACCATTTAAAATTAACTTTCTCGCTTTGCCTTAAAAAAAGGCTCAGCCTTCTTGTCAGATATTTTGGTCGCTTTGGGCTCCCTAAAAATTGTGAGCTAGCAGAATTTTCCTTAGTGAATGCTGCAGGAGATCTTTGATGGGATGATAAAAATAACTATTTGGTGCCAAAGGCGATAGACTGGGGAACAAAAGCCTCTCTGAAGTCAGAGAAGCTGGGATCTTTCAAAGAGTTCAAAAAAAAAAAAAAAAAAAAGGCGCTAAGAACAGCAGTGGATATCCTGGACTATGACTGTGGTCGGATCAGCTGATGACTGAGTCTAGGTGAAGGATTTGGGAGCAGGCAAACAACAGGTGGTGGGCGGGAAAAGCAGGAGAATCAGATCTGCCTGGGGAATAGGTGGTGGATAGAGTGACGGACGGCTGAGGTAGCGGCAAGCACCAGGGGAAAGAGAAGAATCGGGTGAATCCATGATGAAATTCTTACCTCTCACACCACCCCGACCTTTGTGAGAGACCGACGCACAGCAGGAAAAGCAAAGGAAAAAAAACTAGACTTGAAGCATTAGTTCCCTTGGGAAAGGATGAGTGCAAAACATGTGGCAGATATTAGTCATGTCACTTAGAAAGGTGTTCAAATACCACGATGAAGGATGAGTGTGGTATAAGGACTTAGAATAACTTAGTTGGTAAACCAAATTTGGGACACAGAAAGAGACTGATATGGGAAATACTGTAAGATTCACTCCTTGTGTGGATGTCTTTCTATAGCCAATAGATACATTATTCATTTTTTCCCTTCTGATGCAATAAAATTTCAACAATAGCATAAGCGGTATCACACTTCAGGCTACAGCAAGGGGCATGCACAGAAGCAAAGGATGTTTGAGATACATTGTCATCCACTGGAAAATTCCAAAACTAGAATTTAGCCTCGCTTTAAAACTATTAGGGCTTTTTTTTCTTGGCCAACTCTATTTTATCAGATATCTGTTTACAAAACTCAGCCAAATATCCTCTCAGATGGTTTTATAAACTTTCAACAGATGTGAATGAACATTTATTTGACAGAGCCAACTAACTACCTCGGCAGCTCCATTCTCTTGACCCCGTTCATGACTTTCACTGCATCCCATTCTCAGTAGAGTTGGTCAATTTTCAAAAGGTATTTGCTGTCAGATTTTTTTTTCCTTTTAGTAACCACCTGTTTGCCTGAAATCCATTGTCCTCATTATAAATTTAGTTTTGCATCTGAATATTATATCAAACATCATTGTAAGTTTTTGATGATAGTTTTACGGGGAAAATTTGAAAGCCTCTTTGAACACAGTGTCAAACAGTATAGAACTGAGTCTGCGTTGAAGATTTTGGAAAAGAGATGATTTTGAAGTGTCAGGTGCTGTTGCAGATCCGTCTCTCTCATCAACACGTGGCTTTTTCTGGTTCCTCAGGGAAAAACTGAACGGCAATTAAGTGATAAGTATGGAATGACCACTGGGCCACCGTGTAACATTCTTCCATTGCTGTTGTTTTAAAAAGTCAAGTGCGCAAAAGAATAAATACACCCAAAAGCAGGATCAGGCCTGAAGTCAATATTTTGAAGTTTCCATATCTGCACACGTTTAGTGTCTCTAACAGAGAGATAACACCCTGCAAGAGTGAGTAGGTCAAGCTATACTGTTATGTCCTATCCTATGCACTAACAGACCCCATCCAGACAGTCTCCATCATTCTCTTTCCATTTGCACTCATCTCTTTGAAAAAAAAAAAAAATCTACTTATAAAGAATCTTGAACTTTTTTTTTGTTTTCCATCCGTGGTATTTTTCATCTTTTTAGTGCTCAGGTAAGAATTTTGTAACACATCTGTATTGCTGATGAACAAACTGAGGCGAAAGAACTGCAAAGATCTGCCGCACAACACACAAGCCATAGAGGAGCCAGATTTATGCTCCAGGTTAACAATGAAGCAGACAAGGAACCAGCCTGGCTGGCCTTCCCTCTAGCCTGTCTCTGAAGAGGATGTATGGGAATGCATATGAAACTCACATGAAGCAAACCCTCTGGACATCACCCATGTTCTTCTACTCTGCTGAACAGATGAGAGAAGGGTTAAGTCCTGAAGCATTCTCACTGCCAGGGTCCCTTCCTCCTCAACGTTCCTCATTTTTTTTTTCCTTTTAAAGTGCTTCAGCTTGTGTGTTACAATTTGTTATAATAATGGAATCCAGTCAGAAGCTTGTGGCCCCATAAACTTTAGACATAATTTTAACTATGTCAACTTTAAAAAGTCAGTATCTGCCTCATCAAAGGGCAATCATGTCCAGTGTGGGTGTCTGTGCCAATTGTGTTTTGAACTGCAGCAATAATCCAACCTAACCATGCGAATAGCTTTTCTACACCCACATTTCTTAATTATCATCATGAGACTGAGGTAGCTGAGACCAGATCTATAATGTTTTCTGGATGTCAAAATGCCCACACACCTTCTGTAATCCTTGTGCTACCAGCCCCCTTTCATATTGCTTTTAGCTGGTCCATCTAATTATCTATTACCGTAACTGTTTAATGCATTTTTCATAAGCCCCACAAAGGATTGTCAGGAGGAAGGGGCTCTGTTTAAGAAAAAGGAAACAACTTGTCTGCCTAGACCTCCTTCACTGCACAACCCTATAAACATTTCAGGGGATAATAAGCCCCTCCTCACCCCTTTCAGAAAGGAACCATTATTTCTTACAGCCAGGTGAGACCTACGCCTCTAAAAGTCTCTGTGTACATTGCATCCAGAAACAACACATTGTGTTCAGAGGTTTGTGGTCTACTTCCCATTTTGAAATAAATAAATTTGTTATTTTCACATGCGCGACAGTCAATAACAATCTGAAATGGCCAAGTAGTGAAAATGTTATGACTTAATGAACGCGTCGCGTAATCATTCTTGCCAAATGTCAAAATAAATTGGAGGCCAGCGTGTATGGCTTATGCTTGTTAAATTTGGGTTGTGCATGCTATTTTGGGAAGAAAAACAAAGAAAGACCAGACCACTAAGAGGTGGGCGGAAGAGAAAGTATATATTTAGGTGCTTCTGGCGAGACCTCGGCCGATCACAGCCCCACCGCACACACCACCCACGGGATGCCCTGGGGAGCCACTTACCTCTGGAGGAGCAGGGGGAGCGCAGCGGCTGAGCCCCCCAGCAAAGCCCCCGCCGAGGGGCTGGACAGGAGGTGGGCCGTGGCTATTAGCCACTCCAGAAGGTGCATTTTGTAAGGAGACCACAAGAGTTTACGGGTACCCCATCACATCCAGCGCTGGCACACATGCATGGACAAACGCAGGACTTGCCTGCCTCATGCGGAGAGTTTTCTGTCTGTCCGAGCAACAAGTACCTTGGAGGCTCCAGGTCTGGAAAGCTCCCCACAGCCAAGGGCCCAGACCTTTGAATGCTCATGTGTGTCCCAGCTATCTGCCCTCTGAGGCTGCCTCACGAAACCACCAATTAGGATTATGCGATAAGCAAAATTACTCCCATTCTTATGTGATTAGGAAAATAGGTCTCTAAAGCTACACGTTCAAAAGCAGATCAAAGCATTATTGTTCTTTTGTGGTTAGGTTTTGACTTACGTTTCTCCCCGTTGTGTACGTGTTCTAGCAGTAGTACCCAGAGGCCCCAGCCGTATGTTTCTTACTCCACCGCTACTTCCAACGGAGGGAGTGCCGCCAGGGTGCTGGTATTTCTTACTGCCCTCATGAAAGGCATGGATACACATATGTGGCTTTCGTTTATTTTGTTTCATGACACAGGGAAGGGGGAGAAATCCTTTTCATACACCTACATCTATCACATAGCAACTAAGAATAGAAGCAATATTGAGACAGATGGAAATGTTAACAGTGACAGCTCACAAGCACGAATCACACATTTGTGAAATAATGAAATGGGTGGGCAGTTGTTATATGAACTCTATGTCAGTCGTTATGTTTTCCTGGCTACAATTTTGCAAGAGTATGTCTCAGAGATATTTTCAGGGAATGGGAGAAGTCAGTGCCCTGCGTTGCACTGCACCTTGCCTGCGTGTGGGCGCAGGGATCACTGGAGCTGTTGGGCGGTTTGCGCACCGAGCAGCTCGTCACAAGCCCCAGGACGTCCCATCACATCTTCCTGCCAGGGCACTTCAGCATTCCCAACAATGAGGTGGGAGAGAGGCAGAAAAGAAGTGTAAAAATAATTGGAAGCCCACCTGCAAGGGAAACACGGGCTGCTCAGATTTGTTTAAAACACTTACTTCCAGGCATAAAAGTATTTCATGTTTATGTATCATCTGCCCATATTCTGTGGTCCCTATTGCTAGCTGGACTCGCCAACCACGAATGGCAAGAAGCATGGCAAAGCCAGATCTGCGTTCCTCAGCTCCTTCTTTCTAGCTCTTTATGCCCCAACAGCCATTGTCCCCATTTTAAGGGCCACTTGGATGAGCCTGTTTTTGTTAGTCCCAGTTTCCAAGCCTCCATCCAAGGGTTTTTTTCCACAAACAAAAGAAATGCTGCATTCTCCATCTAATGTTAGCCCAAAGGGGAGGAAGCTGTGAAAGCACCTCTCCATACGTCTTTCAGCTTGTGCTACCTGCCTGTTTGCCAAGTCTGAAGGAACCTGCTGATTTTCAGAGAGGTACTGTTCCTTACACAAGATGCTGTTTACAGCACTTGAAATTACTATTTTTTGCTAGAGGAATGAACTAGATCTCCTGAAACCTTATGGATGCTCTTTTTGTTTGTGTACCTGATTAAAAAAATTCTAGCAGCTACATCTTAGAGTGCTCAGTGGTGATTTACTACTGTGATTCATGGTAAGACTTACAGCACTGAGCAAAATCTCTCCCTAGGGATTCATCCACCTTTCCAGAATTTCTCGTGGCTGGGCAATCATATGCCACCGTATTTAGGAAGCAGAGCATGGTTACTAAATGGCAGCCAGCCTGCATTTTCTTTGGGCATTTCTGAGAGCTCGACAATATCGGTGTGATAAAGAAACAAAATAAAGGACTCGCTGTGCAAAGTCAAATCCAGCCACCTCGGATCAATGAAATGCTATGCAATCCTCCAGGCCTGTCAGGGAAGGCCTCTAGAAATAAGTAGTGGGAACTGTCAGATCATTTTGAAATTAGAAAATTATTGAAGTACTCTGAAAATCAAGTGGTTATGCAAATGGAGAGGTACAGAGAATGAAGAACTTTGGGAAAGATCAGGCCTATGTCAAATACCACACAGGAAAACATCTCAGACTGGACACAGACACCTGAGAGTCACTGAACCACTGAAAACAACACTTGTGGCATCAGGTAAAATAAACAGAGAACTGTTAGAAAGGAGAAAGACAGGCTGCCACATCAAAGCTTTGCAGGACGGAGAGATACTCAGAGGAGATCCGACATTTTACACTATCATAACCATAAGAGACGAACGGTGGTGACGAACCACCACCAAATGGGTGACAGCTCCTGGAGAAATACTAGGTACTAAAATCAATAAAGCTACTTGCAGATTAAGGTATGAGTCACTGCGAGCAAATGTGACCAAATACGGCCCCGTGTCATTTGTTAGCGGCCGTCCGTCCCATTCGTCTCCACAGAGAGCGATCGGAACTGGGCACAAACAAGACGGCGGAGGCAGGAAGGGCAATATCAGAACGCAGAGGTTTTAAGAGCCGGTGACAAAGTAACGGGTGTAAAATTAAAGTGTATGAAGACATACAAGATTATCCCCGGAGTGGAAAATTCACATAAACAGAAGCTCCTTGGCAACCTCCTCTGTACCAGAGCTGTGTATTTTGGGGACTGGACAGCCTTGGGTAGGGCTCACCACCACACTAGTGCGTTCAGGCACTAGTGGCACCACCTGGCTCCTTCCCAAGTGAAAACCGGTCAGAGGACGTTTGGGTACGAATTTAGTGACACGGGGACCGCAAAGGAGGTGCGTTTGAGTGCGCTCCAGCCTGCCGACGACAGACACTCCTGAGGCCGGCCTCTTCTCGACCAGTTCCTCCTCGCCTCAGAGCTGCCGAGAAACGCCTCCCATCGCGCCTAGCCCGGGCATCCCGGCAAACGCAAGTTTTCAAAGTGGAAACGGAAAAATACACCGCTCCTGCGCCTGCCCCCGCCCGGCCGAGGGCCCTTTTCCTCCGCGGGCAGCGAGCCCCCCGCCCCGCACAGCCCCCCGGGGCCGTCCCGCGGCACCTCCATTTTGGCTCGGCTCCGGGGGGGCATCCCCGGCCCACGCAGGACGGTGCCCACGGGGGGGTTGGAGGCGGTCGCCGTGACAACGGCGCCGCGGGGGGGCGCGGGGGGGAAGCCCCCGGGTGCGCAGCGGGGATGCCGCCCCCTCCCCGCCTGCCGGGGGGTTCCCTCCTCGGCGCCGCTACGTGCGAGCCGGAGCGGGAGCCCGGCGGGAGGCGGGGGCGGCGGGGCCGCGGGATCCTCCCTCCCTTCCTCCCATCCCTCCTTCCTCCCATCCCTCCTTCCTTCCATCGCTGCCTCCTCCCCGGCGGGGCCCGGCGCCGCAGCGGGGCGGCCGCGGGGCTGTGCCGCAGGGAGCGCCCCCGCGGTGCCCGGGAGGGGGGCGCCGCCCGGCTCGGCCGCCCCTCGGGGCCAGCAGGGTGGGCACGGGGACGGGGTCTCCTCGCCGAGGCAGCGCCGCTCGGCTCGGAGCCCCCCCCCCCTCCGCGGGAGGAACCCCCTCCCCAAAACACCCCCGGGTTTGGTGAGGGTGGCTGGGGGGGGGGAATCAATGCACGGGCTCCGCGCACAGCCGGAGACCCCCGGAGCTTGTCTACCTGCGAGCACTGCTGCTACCGCCGCTGCTCCGCCAAACTGCTGACTTTCTAGAGCTTATTTTTAGCCCGGAGACTAAATATTATTAGCTACATTTCTACGTAGGAAGGGGGGGGGGGGGGGGGGGGGAGACTAGAGAGAGGGAGATGAGCAGAAAGCTTATCCGAGCGATCTCCAGGTGGGGGGGCTGCGTTTGGGTTTCAGGCTTGTCAAACACCTCCCCCCCCCCCCTTTTAATTATAGCAAAGTAGCTGCGGATATTGGATCATCAGTAATACATGCACGGCGCTCCCGTTCCGTCGTAGCTCGCACACACAGAGGGGCCATCAGCGATCCCTCAAGCTGGGGACCGGCTCATCTCCATGTAGGTAAAGATCAGCTGCGTCTCTTTATCTATGCGAGATCAGTTGTGCATAGTGCCAGCTAGAGCTCAGCTGCATCTCTTTAGCTATGCAAAAGCAACTTCCATCCCCGGCTAGGGAAAAATCCGTCGCATCTGCTTATCTAGGTAAAGATCGGTTGCATCTCTGCCCATAGCATGCACACGCACATCGAGATACGAGATTCCCAGATTAAATCAGGCACAACTTAACTCAAGTCGTAGTGAAATCTCATCAAGCTGCTCCTACCTTCGCTAGCCTCCACACACCGCCCAGCCACAAAGGTACCAAAACTCGGCAAAGAGCAGGAACCCATCCCCACGGCACCGAGACGGGGGCAGCAGGCAGAGGGGTGCCGCCGGGGGATCACCCTCCCGCTTACCTTAGTCACAGCTAACACCACAAGCAGTGGCTAGATCGTGCCGATAAACACTCGCATTTCCCAAACTTGACACCGTCAAACCAACCCCCGGAGCTTGCAAGACTCTTTTTTTTTTTTTTTTTTTTTTTTTTTCCTCCTTTTCCTATTCCAGCCCGCACCGCTAGGAATTCAACTTCGCCCAGCTCCGGCGGGGCGAGAGGGCGGCGGGCGGGGAGGGGAGGGGAGGGGATGGGATGGGAAGGACGGGAAGGAGGGGTGAGGAGCGGAGGAGGGGGGGGGTCGGTACCGGCTGCCCGCGGCTCCCCGAGCCCGCCGGGGCGCGGGGCCTCCCCCGCCG